>NW_027288655.1:0-2500 GCF_037038585.1 Patagioenas fasciata | reverse complement strand
TTAGGGTTAGGGTTAGGGTTAGGGTTAGGGTTAGGGTTAGGGTTAGGGTTAGGGTTAGGGTTAGGGTTAGGGTTAGGGTTAGGGTTAGGGTTAGGGTTAGGGTTAGGGTTAGGGTTAGGGTTAGGGTTAGGGTTAGGGTTAGGTTAGGGTTAGGGTTAGGGTTAGGGTTAGGGTTAGGGTTAGGGTTAGGGTTAGGGTTAGGGTTAGGGTTAGGGTTAGGGTTAGGGTTAGGGTTAGGGTTAGGGTTAGGGTTAGGGTTAGGGTTAGGGTTAGGGTTAGGTGTTAGGGTTAGGGTTAGGGTTAGGGTTAGGGTTAGGGTTAGGGTTAGGGTTAGGGTTAGGGTTAGGGTTAGGGTTAGGGTTAGGGTTAGGGTTAGGGTTAGGGTTAGGGTTAGGGTTAGGGTTAGGGTTAGGGTTAGGGTTAGGGTTAGGGTTAGGGTTAGGGTTAGGGTTAGGGTTAGGGTTAGGGTTAGGGTTAGGGTTAGGGTTAGGGTTAGGGTTAGGGTTAGGTTAGGGTTAGGGTTAGGGTTAGGGTTAGGGTTAGGGTTAGGGTTAGGGTTAGGGTTAGGGTTAGGGTTAGGGTTAGGGTTAGGGTTAGGGTTAGGGTTAGGGTTAGGGTTAGGGTTAGGGTTAGGGTTAGGGTTAGGGTTAGGGTTAGGGTTAGGGTTAGGGTTAGGGTTAGGGTTAGGGTTAGGGTTAGGGTTAGGGTTAGGGTTAGGGTTAGGGTTAGGGTTAGGGTTAGGGTTAGGGTTAGGGTTAGGGTTAGGGTTAGGGTTAGGGTTAGGGTTAGGGTTAGGGTTAGGGTTAGGGTTAGGGTTAGGGTTAGGGTTAGGGTTAGGGTTAGGGTTAGGGTTAGGTTAGGGTTAGGGTTAGGGTTAGGGTTAGGGTTAGGGTTAGGGTTAGGGTTAGGGTTAGGGTTAGGGTTAGGGTTAGGGTTAGGGTTAGGGTTAGGGTTAGGGTTAGGGTTAGGGTTAGGGTTAGGGTTAGGGTTAGGGTTAGGGTTAGGGTTAGGGTTAGGGTTAGGGTTAGGGTTAGGGTTAGGGTTAGGGTTAGGTTAGGGTTAGGGTTAGGGTTAGGGTTAGGGTTAGGGTTAGGGTTAGGGTTAGGGTTAGGGTTAGGGTTAGGGTTAGGGTTAGGGTTAGGGTTAGGGTTAGGGTTAGGGTTAGGGTTAGGGTTAGGGTTAGGGTTAGGGTTAGGGTTAGGGTTAGGGTTAGGGTTAGGGTTAGGGTTAGGGTTAGGGTTAGGGTTAGGGTTAGGGTTAGGGTTAGGGTTAGGGTTAGGGTTAGGGTTAGGGTTAGGGTTAGGGTTAGGGTTAGGGTTAGGGTTAGGGTTAGGGTTAGGGTTAGGGTTAGGGTTAGGGTTAGGGTTAGGGTTAGGGTTAGGGTTAGGGTTAGGGTTAGGGTTAGGGTTAGGGTTAGGGTTAGGGTTAGGGTTAGGGTTAGGGTTAGGGTTAGGGTTAGGGTTAGGGTTAGGGTTAGGGTTAGGGTTAGGGTTAGGGTTAGG
Source organism: Patagioenas fasciata (assembly GCF_037038585.1). NCBI lineage: Eukaryota > Metazoa > Chordata > Aves > Columbiformes > Columbidae > Patagioenas > Patagioenas fasciata. The sequence continues at coordinate 998 of NW_027288655.1, read as the reverse complement.
GTTAGGGTTAGGGTTAGGGTTAGGGTTAGGGTTAGGGTTAGGGTTAGGGTTAGGGTTAGGGTTAGGGGTTAGGGTTAGGGTTAGGGTTAGGGTTAGGGTTAGGGTTAGGGTTAGGGTTAGGGTTAGGGTTAGGGTTAGGGTTAGGGTTAGGGTTAGGGTTAGGGTTAGGGTTAGGGTTAGGGTTAGGGTTAGGGTTAGGGTTAGGGTTAGGGGTTAGGGTTAGGGTTAGGGTTAGGGTTAGGGTTAGGTTAGGGTTAGGGTTAGGGTTAGGGTTAGGGTTAGGGTTAGGGTTAGGGTTAGGGTTAGGGTTAGGGTTAGGGTTAGGGTTAGGGTTAGGGTTAGGGTTAGGGTTAGGGTTAGGGTTAGGGTTAGGGTTAGGGTTAGGGTTAGGGTTAGGGTTAGGGTTAGGGTTAGGGTTAGGGTTAGGGTTAGGGTTAGGGTTAGGGTTAGGGTTAGGGTTAGGGTTAGGGTTAGGGTTAGGGTTAGGGTTAGGGTTAGGGTTAGGGTTAGGGTTAGGGTTAGGGTTAGGGTTAGGGTTAGGGTTAGGGTTAGGGTTAGGGTTAGGGTTAGGGTTAGGGTTAGGGTTAGGGTTAGGGTTAGGGTTAGGGTTAGGGTTAGGGTTAGGGTTAGGGTTAGGGTTAGGGTTAGGGTTAGGGTTAGGGTTAGGGTTAGGGTTAGGGTTAGGGTTAGGGTTAGGGTTAGGGTTAGGGTTAGGGTTAGGGTTAGGGTTAGGGTTAGGGTTAGGGTTAGGGTTAGGGTTAGGGTTAGGGTTAGGGTTAGGGTTAGGGTTAGGGTTAGGGTTAGGGTTAGGGTTAGGGTTAGGGTTAGGGTTAGGGTTAGGGTTAGGGTTAGGGTTAGGGTTAGGGTTAGGGTTAGGGTTAGGGTTAGGGTTAGGGTTAGGGTTAGGGTTAGGGTTAGGGTTAGGGTTAGGGTTAGGGTTAGGGTTAGGGTTAGGGTTAGGGTTAGGGTTAGGGTTAGGGTTAGGGTTAGGGTTAGGA
>NW_027288654.1:0-108430 GCF_037038585.1 Patagioenas fasciata | reverse complement strand
TTGGGAGTTTTGCTCAGACGCGTGTTTCCTCAAGTTCAAGAATCAAGATCTAGGATACCTGCAGACAGGTGCCTGTTTGTGTGGAGACAGTCTGTTTGAAACTGTGTTCCTCAGCGCCCGCTCTTTCTCCCCGTCGCTCCACACGCCTGGGAGTCCCTTTCTTTCTCTCCACAAGCACGTGTGTTGACTTCGTCGCACATGTGCATCTGCACAAGCGTTGAGCTCAGCAGAGCGTGTCTCTTGACACTTGATGTGCGTTGGCTGTGTCTGCCTGCTCCAGTGAAGAGAGAAACGGGAAATCATCTTGGTAGAGGCAACAAAGCAAAAGCGAGGCAGGATTGACATCTGCTCAACAGAGACGGATTCCCTGCGCTGACACAGTTCACAGTTACACGAGAAGCAATCTGAGCGGTCCGTCGACCGGAGACGTGTTTCCCAAGAGGTCGTTTAGCGAGTGAACAGCAGTGTGCGCGACTTTCAGGAGTGTGCCTGGAAAGTGCCAGAATCACCAGGAGCATCTGTGCAAAAGCTGCTGCCTCTGTGACCGCATTGAGGCACGTTCGCGTGTCTGCGAGTATATAGACGGCTCTTTCGCGTTCACTCCGAGGGAAACGGTCCGCTATTGCTTCTGTGCGCACAGACGCGATTCCCTTGTCTCTTGCGAACACAGGGAACTCTGTGCATCCAAATCTACAGGCTAAGGACGCGTCTGCATATGTTTTGGTGAACAATCGAGTGTGCGTGTTCTGACAGCTGCCTCTATGCAGACGTCTCCACAGAGCCACTTCTGAATGCCCCGCAGCCCAGGACTGAATGGATACACTAACAAGTGCACCGGTGTGAGCAACCACATATGCAGAAGGACGTCTTTCATCTCACAGAAGCGCGAACGTCTTGGCGTTCAAGCACATGGCAGAAACAAGGTGTGAACAGATGAGCTGCTGCTATTTTCTCCGTTCGGCATGCTTCGTTGTAGCTCTCTTGCCGGTCGCCGGCTTAGCGGCTTGCTTTGCGCGACTAGCTCTGGGGAGAGAAGGAGATAGCGCCGGAAACCTCGCCTTTTGCCTTCTTCGGCGCTGGAACCTGGTTGCTGCGCCTTCTCTTTGTCCATGTGCACACACACGATTCCTCAGCGAAAACCATGCAGAAACCTTTCCACGAGCACCCAGGGATGTGCACCCAGCACCACGTGCACGCACACGCAGCTAGAGAAAAGCACCTACCTTTTCACACACTGATGCCTAAGCAAACGCGTGGCCACACACACGCACACATCCGCAAGCGCGCCTACTCCCATCTATTGAGGGAAAGACGGACGAGCTCTTTGGTTACTCTTCACAGGCTTGTCCCTGATCTATAGCTGAGGGCAAACACTTGTGTGCTTGTGGGAGAGCCTGTGTCTTTCCTGGAAGCGTTTGGGAGTTTTGCTCAGACGCGTGTTTCCTCAAGTTCAAGAATCAAGATCTAGGATACCTGCAGACAGGTGCCTGTTTGTGTGGAGACAGTCTGTTTGAAACTGTGTTCCTCAGCGCCCGCTCTTTCTCCCCGTCGCTCCACACGCCTGGGAGTCCCTTTCTTTCTCTCCACAAGCACGTGTGTTGACTTCGTCGCACATGTGCATCTGCACAAGCGTTGAGCTCAGCAGAGCGTGTCTCTTGACACTTGATGTGCGTTGGCTGTGTCTGCCTGCTCCAGTGAAGAGAGAAACGGGAAATCATCTTGGTAGAGGCAACAAAGCAAAAGCGAGGCAGGATTGACATCTGCTCAACAGAGACGGATTCCCTGCGCTGACACAGTTCACAGTTACACGAGAAGCAATCTGAGCGGTCCGTCGACCGGAGACGTGTTTCCCAAGAGGTCGTTTAGCGAGTGAACAGCAGTGTGCGCGACTTTCAGGAGTGTGCCTGGAAAGTGCCAGAATCACCAGGAGCATCTGTGCAAAAGCTGCTGCCTCTGTGACCGCATTGAGGCACGTTCGCGTGTCTGCGAGTATATAGACGGCTCTTTCGCGTTCACTCCGAGGGAAACGGTCCGCTATTGCTTCTGTGCGCACAGACGCGATTCCCTTGTCTCTTGCGAACACAGGGAACTCTGTGCATCCAAATCTACAGGCTAAGGACGCGTCTGCATATGTTTTGGTGAACAATCGAGTGTGCGTGTTCTGACAGCTGCCTCTATGCAGACGTCTCCACAGAGCCACTTCTGAATGCCCCGCAGCCCAGGACTGAATGGATACACTAACAAGTGCACCGGTGTGAGCAACCACATATGCAGAAGGACGTCTTTCATCTCACAGAAGCGCGAACGTCTTGGCGTTCAAGCACATGGCAGAAACAAGGTGTGAACAGATGAGCTGCTGCTATTTTCTCCGTTCGGCATGCTTCGTTGTAGCTCTCTTGCCGGTCGCCGGCTTAGCGGCTTGCTTTGCGCGACTAGCTCTGGGGAGAGAAGGAGATAGCGCCGGAAACCTCGCCTTTTGCCTTCTTCGGCGCTGGAACCTGGTTGCTGCGCCTTCTCTTTGTCCATGTGCACACACACGATTCCTCAGCGAAAACCATGCAGAAACCTTTCCACGAGCACCCAGGGATGTGCACCCAGCACCACGTGCACGCACACGCAGCTAGAGAAAAGCACCTACCTTTTCACACACTGATGCCTAAGCAAACGCGTGGCCACACACACGCACACATCCGCAAGCGCGCCTACTCCCATCTATTGAGGGAAAGACGGACGAGCTCTTTGGTTGCTCTTCACAGGCTTGTCCCTGATCTATAGCTGAGGGCAAACACTTGTGTGCTTGTGGGAGAGCCTGTGTCTTTCCTGGAAGCGTTTGGGAGTTTTGCTCAGACGCGTGTTTCCTCAAGTTCAAGAATCAAGATCTAGGATACCTGCAGACAGGTGCCTGTTTGTGTGGAGACAGTCTGTTTGAAACTGTGTTCCTCAGCGCCCGCTCTTTCTCCCCGTCGCTCCACACGCCTGGGAGTCCCTTTCTTTCTCTCCACAAGCACGTGTGTTGACTTCGTCGCACATGTGCATCTGCACAAGCGTTGAGCTCAGCAGAGCGTGTCTCTTGACACTTGATGTGCGTTGGCTGTGTCTGCCTGCTCCAGTGAAGAGAGAAACGGGAAATCATCTTGGTAGAGGCAACAAAGCAAAAGCGAGGCAGGATTGACATCTGCTCAACAGAGACGGATTCCCTGCGCTGACACAGTTCACAGTTACACGAGAAGCAATCTGAGCGGTCCGTCGACCGGAGACGTGTTTCCCAAGAGGTCGTTTAGCGAGTGAACAGCAGTGTGCGCGACTTTCAGGAGTGTGCCTGGAAAGTGCCAGAATCACCAGGAGCATCTGTGCAAAAGCTGCTGCCTCTGTGACCGCATTGAGGCACGTTCGCGTGTCTGCGAGTATATAGACGGCTCTTTCGCGTTCACTCCGAGGGAAACGGTCCGCTATTGCTTCTGTGCGCACAGACGCGATTCCCTTGTCTCTTGCGAACACAGGGAACTCTGTGCATCCAAATCTACAGGCTAAGGACGCGTCTGCATATGTTTTGGTGAACAATCGAGTGTGCGTGTTCTGACAGCTGCCTCTATGCAGACGTCTCCACAGAGCCACTTCTGAATGCCCCGCAGCCCAGGACTGAATGGATACACTAACAAGTGCACCGGTGTGAGCAACCACATATGCAGAAGGACGTCTTTCATCTCACAGAAGCGCGAACGTCTTGGCGTTCAAGCACATGGCAGAAACAAGGTGTGAACAGATGAGCTGCTGCTATTTTCTCCGTTCGGCATGCTTCGTTGTAGCTCTCTTGCCGGTCGCCGGCTTAGCGGCTTGCTTTGCGCGACTAGCTCTGGGGAGAGAAGGAGATAGCGCCGGAAACCTCGCCTTTTGCCTTCTTCGGCGCTGGAACCTGGTTGCTGCGCCTTCTCTTTGTCCATGTGCACACACACGATTCCTCAGCGAAAACCATGCAGAAACCTTTCCACGAGCACCCAGGGATGTGCACCCAGCACCACGTGCACGCACACGCAGCTAGAGAAAAGCACCTACCTTTTCACACACTGATGCCTAAGCAAACGCGTGGCCACACACACGCACACATCCGCAAGCGCGCCTACTCCCATCTATTGAGGGAAAGACGGACGAGCTCTTTGGTTGCTCTTCACAGGCTTGTCCCTGATCTATAGCTGAGGGCAAACACTTGTGTGCTTGTGGGAGAGCCTGTGTCTTTCCTGGAAGCGTTTGGGAGTTTTGCTCAGACGCGTGTTTCCTCAAGTTCAAGAATCAAGATCTAGGATACCTGCAGACAGGTGCCTGTTTGTGTGGAGACAGTCTGTTTGAAACTGTGTTCCTCAGCGCCCGCTCTTTCTCCCCGTCGCTCCACACGCCTGGGAGTCCCTTTCTTTCTCTCCACAAGCACGTGTGTTGACTTCGTCGCACATGTGCATCTGCACAAGCGTTGAGCTCAGCAGAGCGTGTCTCTTGACACTTGATGTGCGTTGGCTGTGTCTGCCTGCTCCAGTGAAGAGAGAAACGGGAAATCATCTTGGTAGAGGCAACAAAGCAAAAGCGAGGCAGGATTGACATCTGCTCAACAGAGACGGATTCCCTGCGCTGACACAGTTCACAGTTACACGAGAAGCAATCTGAGCGGTCCGTCGACCGGAGACGTGTTTCCCAAGAGGTCGTTTAGCGAGTGAACAGCAGTGTGCGCGACTTTCAGGAGTGTGCCTGGAAAGTGCCAGAATCACCAGGAGCATCTGTGCAAAAGCTGCTGCCTCTGTGACCGCATTGAGGCACGTTCGCGTGTCTGCGAGTATATAGACGGCTCTTTCGCGTTCACTCCGAGGGAAACGGTCCGCTATTGCTTCTGTGCGCACAGACGCGATTCCCTTGTCTCTTGCGAACACAGGGAACTCTGTGCATCCAAATCTACAGGCTAAGGACGCGTCTGCATATGTTTTGGTGAACAATCGAGTGTGCGTGTTCTGACAGCTGCCTCTATGCAGACGTCTCCACAGAGCCACTTCTGAATGCCCCGCAGCCCAGGACTGAATGGATACACTAACAAGTGCACCGGTGTGAGCAACCACATATGCAGAAGGACGTCTTTCATCTCACAGAAGCGCGAACGTCTTGGCGTTCAAGCACATGGCAGAAACAAGGTGTGAACAGATGAGCTGCTGCTATTTTCTCCGTTCGGCATGCTTCGTTGTAGCTCTCTTGCCGGTCGCCGGCTTAGCGGCTTGCTTTGCGCGACTAGCTCTGGGGAGAGAAGGAGATAGCGCCGGAAACCTCGCCTTTTGCCTTCTTCGGCGCTGGAACCTGGTTGCTGCGCCTTCTCTTTGTCCATGTGCACACACACGATTCCTCAGCGAAAACCATGCAGAAACCTTTCCACGAGCACCCAGGGATGTGCACCCAGCACCACGTGCACGCACACGCAGCTAGAGAAAAGCACCTACCTTTTCACACACTGATGCCTAAGCAAACGCGTGGCCACACACACGCACACATCCGCAAGCGCGCCTACTCCCATCTATTGAGGGAAAGACGGACGAGCTCTTTGGTTGCTCTTCACAGGCTTGTCCCTGATCTATAGCTGAGGGCAAACACTTGTGTGCTTGTGGGAGAGCCTGTGTCTTTCCTGGAAGCGTTTGGGAGTTTTGCTCAGACGCGTGTTTCCTCAAGTTCAAGAATCAAGATCTAGGATACCTGCAGACAGGTGCCTGTTTGTGTGGAGACAGTCTGTTTGAAACTGTGTTCCTCAGCGCCCGCTCTTTCTCCCCGTCGCTCCACACGCCTGGGAGTCCCTTTCTTTCTCTCCACAAGCACGTGTGTTGACTTCGTCGCACATGTGCATCTGCACAAGCGTTGAGCTCAGCAGAGCGTGTCTCTTGACACTTGATGTGCGTTGGCTGTGTCTGCCTGCTCCAGTGAAGAGAGAAACGGGAAATCATCTTGGTAGAGGCAACAAAGCAAAAGCGAGGCAGGATTGACATCTGCTCAACAGAGACGGATTCCCTGCGCTGACACAGTTCACAGTTACACGAGAAGCAATCTGAGCGGTCCGTCGACCGGAGACGTGTTTCCCAAGAGGTCGTTTAGCGAGTGAACAGCAGTGTGCGCGACTTTCAGGAGTGTGCCTGGAAAGTGCCAGAATCACCAGGAGCATCTGTGCAAAAGCTGCTGCCTCTGTGACCGCATTGAGGCACGTTCGCGTGTCTGCGAGTATATAGACGGCTCTTTCGCGTTCACTCCGAGGGAAACGGTCCGCTATTGCTTCTGTGCGCACAGACGCGATTCCCTTGTCTCTTGCGAACACAGGGAACTCTGTGCATCCAAATCTACAGGCTAAGGACGCGTCTGCATATGTTTTGGTGAACAATCGAGTGTGCGTGTTCTGACAGCTGCCTCTATGCAGACGTCTCCACAGAGCCACTTCTGAATGCCCCGCAGCCCAGGACTGAATGGATACACTAACAAGTGCACCGGTGTGAGCAACCACATATGCAGAAGGACGTCTTTCATCTCACAGAAGCGCGAACGTCTTGGCGTTCAAGCACATGGCAGAAACAAGGTGTGAACAGATGAGCTGCTGCTATTTTCTCCGTTCGGCATGCTTCGTTGTAGCTCTCTTGCCGGTCGCCGGCTTAGCGGCTTGCTTTGCGCGACTAGCTCTGGGGAGAGAAGGAGATAGCGCCGGAAACCTCGCCTTTTGCCTTCTTCGGCGCTGGAACCTGGTTGCTGCGCCTTCTCTTTGTCCATGTGCACACACACGATTCCTCAGCGAAAACCATGCAGAAACCTTTCCACGAGCACCCAGGGATGTGCACCCAGCACCACGTGCACGCACACGCAGCTAGAGAAAAGCACCTACCTTTTCACACACTGATGCCTAAGCAAACGCGTGGCCACACACACGCACACATCCGCAAGCGCGCCTACTCCCATCTATTGAGGGAAAGACGGACGAGCTCTTTGGTTGCTCTTCACAGGCTTGTCCCTGATCTATAGCTGAGGGCAAACACTTGTGTGCTTGTGGGAGAGCCTGTGTCTTTCCTGGAAGCGTTTGGGAGTTTTGCTCAGACGCGTGTTTCCTCAAGTTCAAGAATCAAGATCTAGGATACCTGCAGACAGGTGCCTGTTTGTGTGGAGACAGTCTGTTTGAAACTGTGTTCCTCAGCGCCCGCTCTTTCTCCCCGTCGCTCCACACGCCTGGGAGTCCCTTTCTTTCTCTCCACAAGCACGTGTGTTGACTTCGTCGCACATGTGCATCTGCACAAGCGTTGAGCTCAGCAGAGCGTGTCTCTTGACACTTGATGTGCGTTGGCTGTGTCTGCCTGCTCCAGTGAAGAGAGAAACGGGAAATCATCTTGGTAGAGGCAACAAAGCAAAAGCGAGGCAGGATTGACATCTGCTCAACAGAGACGGATTCCCTGCGCTGACACAGTTCACAGTTACACGAGAAGCAATCTGAGCGGTCCGTCGACCGGAGACGTGTTTCCCAAGAGGTCGTTTAGCGAGTGAACAGCAGTGTGCGCGACTTTCAGGAGTGTGCCTGGAAAGTGCCAGAATCACCAGGAGCATCTGTGCAAAAGCTGCTGCCTCTGTGACCGCATTGAGGCACGTTCGCGTGTCTGCGAGTATATAGACGGCTCTTTCGCGTTCACTCCGAGGGAAACGGTCCGCTATTGCTTCTGTGCGCACAGACGCGATTCCCTTGTCTCTTGCGAACACAGGGAACTCTGTGCATCCAAATCTACAGGCTAAGGACGCGTCTGCATATGTTTTGGTGAACAATCGAGTGTGCGTGTTCTGACAGCTGCCTCTATGCAGACGTCTCCACAGAGCCACTTCTGAATGCCCCGCAGCCCAGGACTGAATGGATACACTAACAAGTGCACCGGTGTGAGCAACCACATATGCAGAAGGACGTCTTTCATCTCACAGAAGCGCGAACGTCTTGGCGTTCAAGCACATGGCAGAAACAAGGTGTGAACAGATGAGCTGCTGCTATTTTCTCCGTTCGGCATGCTTCGTTGTAGCTCTCTTGCCGGTCGCCGGCTTAGCGGCTTGCTTTGCGCGACTAGCTCTGGGGAGAGAAGGAGATAGCGCCGGAAACCTCGCCTTTTGCCTTCTTCGGCGCTGGAACCTGGTTGCTGCGCCTTCTCTTTGTCCATGTGCACACACACGATTCCTCAGCGAAAACCATGCAGAAACCTTTCCACGAGCACCCAGGGATGTGCACCCAGCACCACGTGCACGCACACGCAGCTAGAGAAAAGCACCTACCTTTTCACACACTGATGCCTAAGCAAACGCGTGGCCACACACACGCACACATCCGCAAGCGCGCCTACTCCCATCTATTGAGGGAAAGACGGACGAGCTCTTTGGTTGCTCTTCACAGGCTTGTCCCTGATCTATAGCTGAGGGCAAACACTTGTGTGCTTGTGGGAGAGCCTGTGTCTTTCCTGGAAGCGTTTGGGAGTTTTGCTCAGACGCGTGTTTCCTCAAGTTCAAGAATCAAGATCTAGGATACCTGCAGACAGGTGCCTGTTTGTGTGGAGACAGTCTGTTTGAAACTGTGTTCCTCAGCGCCCGCTCTTTCTCCCCGTCGCTCCACACGCCTGGGAGTCCCTTTCTTTCTCTCCACAAGCACGTGTGTTGACTTCGTCGCACATGTGCATCTGCACAAGCGTTGAGCTCAGCAGAGCGTGTCTCTTGACACTTGATGTGCGTTGGCTGTGTCTGCCTGCTCCAGTGAAGAGAGAAACGGGAAATCATCTTGGTAGAGGCAACAAAGCAAAAGCGAGGCAGGATTGACATCTGCTCAACAGAGACGGATTCCCTGCGCTGACACAGTTCACAGTTACACGAGAAGCAATCTGAGCGGTCCGTCGACCGGAGACGTGTTTCCCAAGAGGTCGTTTAGCGAGTGAACAGCAGTGTGCGCGACTTTCAGGAGTGTGCCTGGAAAGTGCCAGAATCACCAGGAGCATCTGTGCAAAAGCTGCTGCCTCTGTGACCGCATTGAGGCACGTTCGCGTGTCTGCGAGTATATAGACGGCTCTTTCGCGTTCACTCCGAGGGAAACGGTCCGCTATTGCTTCTGTGCGCACAGACGCGATTCCCTTGTCTCTTGCGAACACAGGGAACTCTGTGCATCCAAATCTACAGGCTAAGGACGCGTCTGCATATGTTTTGGTGAACAATCGAGTGTGCGTGTTCTGACAGCTGCCTCTATGCAGACGTCTCCACAGAGCCACTTCTGAATGCCCCGCAGCCCAGGACTGAATGGATACACTAACAAGTGCACCGGTGTGAGCAACCACATATGCAGAAGGACGTCTTTCATCTCACAGAAGCGCGAACGTCTTGGCGTTCAAGCACATGGCAGAAACAAGGTGTGAACAGATGAGCTGCTGCTATTTTCTCCGTTCGGCATGCTTCGTTGTAGCTCTCTTGCCGGTCGCCGGCTTAGCGGCTTGCTTTGCGCGACTAGCTCTGGGGAGAGAAGGAGATAGCGCCGGAAACCTCGCCTTTTGCCTTCTTCGGCGCTGGAACCTGGTTGCTGCGCCTTCTCTTTGTCCATGTGCACACACACGATTCCTCAGCGAAAACCATGCAGAAACCTTTCCACGAGCACCCAGGGATGTGCACCCAGCACCACGTGCACGCACACGCAGCTAGAGAAAAGCACCTACCTTTTCACACACTGATGCCTAAGCAAACGCGTGGCCACACACACGCACACATCCGCAAGCGCGCCTACTCCCATCTATTGAGGGAAAGACGGACGAGCTCTTTGGTTGCTCTTCACAGGCTTGTCCCTGATCTATAGCTGAGGGCAAACACTTGTGTGCTTGTGGGAGAGCCTGTGTCTTTCCTGGAAGCGTTTGGGAGTTTTGCTCAGACGCGTGTTTCCTCAAGTTCAAGAATCAAGATCTAGGATACCTGCAGACAGGTGCCTGTTTGTGTGGAGACAGTCTGTTTGAAACTGTGTTCCTCAGCGCCCGCTCTTTCTCCCCGTCGCTCCACACGCCTGGGAGTCCCTTTCTTTCTCTCCACAAGCACGTGTGTTGACTTCGTCGCACATGTGCATCTGCACAAGCGTTGAGCTCAGCAGAGCGTGTCTCTTGACACTTGATGTGCGTTGGCTGTGTCTGCCTGCTCCAGTGAAGAGAGAAACGGGAAATCATCTTGGTAGAGGCAACAAAGCAAAAGCGAGGCAGGATTGACATCTGCTCAACAGAGACGGATTCCCTGCGCTGACACAGTTCACAGTTACACGAGAAGCAATCTGAGCGGTCCGTCGACCGGAGACGTGTTTCCCAAGAGGTCGTTTAGCGAGTGAACAGCAGTGTGCGCGACTTTCAGGAGTGTGCCTGGAAAGTGCCAGAATCACCAGGAGCATCTGTGCAAAAGCTGCTGCCTCTGTGACCGCATTGAGGCACGTTCGCGTGTCTGCGAGTATATAGACGGCTCTTTCGCGTTCACTCCGAGGGAAACGGTCCGCTATTGCTTCTGTGCGCACAGACGCGATTCCCTTGTCTCTTGCGAACACAGGGAACTCTGTGCATCCAAATCTACAGGCTAAGGACGCGTCTGCATATGTTTTGGTGAACAATCGAGTGTGCGTGTTCTGACAGCTGCCTCTATGCAGACGTCTCCACAGAGCCACTTCTGAATGCCCCGCAGCCCAGGACTGAATGGATACACTAACAAGTGCACCGGTGTGAGCAACCACATATGCAGAAGGACGTCTTTCATCTCACAGAAGCGCGAACGTCTTGGCGTTCAAGCACATGGCAGAAACAAGGTGTGAACAGATGAGCTGCTGCTATTTTCTCCGTTCGGCATGCTTCGTTGTAGCTCTCTTGCCGGTCGCCGGCTTAGCGGCTTGCTTTGCGCGACTAGCTCTGGGGAGAGAAGGAGATAGCGCCGGAAACCTCGCCTTTTGCCTTCTTCGGCGCTGGAACCTGGTTGCTGCGCCTTCTCTTTGTCCATGTGCACACACACGATTCCTCAGCGAAAACCATGCAGAAACCTTTCCACGAGCACCCAGGGATGTGCACCCAGCACCACGTGCACGCACACGCAGCTAGAGAAAAGCACCTACCTTTTCACACACTGATGCCTAAGCAAACGCGTGGCCACACACACGCACACATCCGCAAGCGCGCCTACTCCCATCTATTGAGGGAAAGACGGACGAGCTCTTTGGTTGCTCTTCACAGGCTTGTCCCTGATCTATAGCTGAGGGCAAACACTTGTGTGCTTGTGGGAGAGCCTGTGTCTTTCCTGGAAGCGTTTGGGAGTTTTGCTCAGACGCGTGTTTCCTCAAGTTCAAGAATCAAGATCTAGGATACCTGCAGACAGGTGCCTGTTTGTGTGGAGACAGTCTGTTTGAAACTGTGTTCCTCAGCGCCCGCTCTTTCTCCCCGTCGCTCCACACGCCTGGGAGTCCCTTTCTTTCTCTCCACAAGCACGTGTGTTGACTTCGTCGCACATGTGCATCTGCACAAGCGTTGAGCTCAGCAGAGCGTGTCTCTTGACACTTGATGTGCGTTGGCTGTGTCTGCCTGCTCCAGTGAAGAGAGAAACGGGAAATCATCTTGGTAGAGGCAACAAAGCAAAAGCGAGGCAGGATTGACATCTGCTCAACAGAGACGGATTCCCTGCGCTGACACAGTTCACAGTTACACGAGAAGCAATCTGAGCGGTCCGTCGACCGGAGACGTGTTTCCCAAGAGGTCGTTTAGCGAGTGAACAGCAGTGTGCGCGACTTTCAGGAGTGTGCCTGGAAAGTGCCAGAATCACCAGGAGCATCTGTGCAAAAGCTGCTGCCTCTGTGACCGCATTGAGGCACGTTCGCGTGTCTGCGAGTATATAGACGGCTCTTTCGCGTTCACTCCGAGGGAAACGGTCCGCTATTGCTTCTGTGCGCACAGACGCGATTCCCTTGTCTCTTGCGAACACAGGGAACTCTGTGCATCCAAATCTACAGGCTAAGGACGCGTCTGCATATGTTTTGGTGAACAATCGAGTGTGCGTGTTCTGACAGCTGCCTCTATGCAGACGTCTCCACAGAGCCACTTCTGAATGCCCCGCAGCCCAGGACTGAATGGATACACTAACAAGTGCACCGGTGTGAGCAACCACATATGCAGAAGGACGTCTTTCATCTCACAGAAGCGCGAACGTCTTGGCGTTCAAGCACATGGCAGAAACAAGGTGTGAACAGATGAGCTGCTGCTATTTTCTCCGTTCGGCATGCTTCGTTGTAGCTCTCTTGCCGGTCGCCGGCTTAGCGGCTTGCTTTGCGCGACTAGCTCTGGGGAGAGAAGGAGATAGCGCCGGAAACCTCGCCTTTTGCCTTCTTCGGCGCTGGAACCTGGTTGCTGCGCCTTCTCTTTGTCCATGTGCACACACACGATTCCTCAGCGAAAACCATGCAGAAACCTTTCCACGAGCACCCAGGGATGTGCACCCAGCACCACGTGCACGCACACGCAGCTAGAGAAAAGCACCTACCTTTTCACACACTGATGCCTAAGCAAACGCGTGGCCACACACACGCACACATCCGCAAGCGCGCCTACTCCCATCTATTGAGGGAAAGACGGACGAGCTCTTTGGTTGCTCTTCACAGGCTTGTCCCTGATCTATAGCTGAGGGCAAACACTTGTGTGCTTGTGGGAGAGCCTGTGTCTTTCCTGGAAGCGTTTGGGAGTTTTGCTCAGACGCGTGTTTCCTCAAGTTCAAGAATCAAGATCTAGGATACCTGCAGACAGGTGCCTGTTTGTGTGGAGACAGTCTGTTTGAAACTGTGTTCCTCAGCGCCCGCTCTTTCTCCCCGTCGCTCCACACGCCTGGGAGTCCCTTTCTTTCTCTCCACAAGCACGTGTGTTGACTTCGTCGCACATGTGCATCTGCACAAGCGTTGAGCTCAGCAGAGCGTGTCTCTTGACACTTGATGTGCGTTGGCTGTGTCTGCCTGCTCCAGTGAAGAGAGAAACGGGAAATCATCTTGGTAGAGGCAACAAAGCAAAAGCGAGGCAGGATTGACATCTGCTCAACAGAGACGGATTCCCTGCGCTGACACAGTTCACAGTTACACGAGAAGCAATCTGAGCGGTCCGTCGACCGGAGACGTGTTTCCCAAGAGGTCGTTTAGCGAGTGAACAGCAGTGTGCGCGACTTTCAGGAGTGTGCCTGGAAAGTGCCAGAATCACCAGGAGCATCTGTGCAAAAGCTGCTGCCTCTGTGACCGCATTGAGGCACGTTCGCGTGTCTGCGAGTATATAGACGGCTCTTTCGCGTTCACTCCGAGGGAAACGGTCCGCTATTGCTTCTGTGCGCACAGACGCGATTCCCTTGTCTCTTGCGAACACAGGGAACTCTGTGCATCCAAATCTACAGGCTAAGGACGCGTCTGCATATGTTTTGGTGAACAATCGAGTGTGCGTGTTCTGACAGCTGCCTCTATGCAGACGTCTCCACAGAGCCACTTCTGAATGCCCCGCAGCCCAGGACTGAATGGATACACTAACAAGTGCACCGGTGTGAGCAACCACATATGCAGAAGGACGTCTTTCATCTCACAGAAGCGCGAACGTCTTGGCGTTCAAGCACATGGCAGAAACAAGGTGTGAACAGATGAGCTGCTGCTATTTTCTCCGTTCGGCATGCTTCGTTGTAGCTCTCTTGCCGGTCGCCGGCTTAGCGGCTTGCTTTGCGCGACTAGCTCTGGGGAGAGAAGGAGATAGCGCCGGAAACCTCGCCTTTTGCCTTCTTCGGCGCTGGAACCTGGTTGCTGCGCCTTCTCTTTGTCCATGTGCACACACACGATTCCTCAGCGAAAACCATGCAGAAACCTTTCCACGAGCACCCAGGGATGTGCACCCAGCACCACGTGCACGCACACGCAGCTAGAGAAAAGCACCTACCTTTTCACACACTGATGCCTAAGCAAACGCGTGGCCACACACACGCACACATCCGCAAGCGCGCCTACTCCCATCTATTGAGGGAAAGACGGACGAGCTCTTTGGTTGCTCTTCACAGGCTTGTCCCTGATCTATAGCTGAGGGCAAACACTTGTGTGCTTGTGGGAGAGCCTGTGTCTTTCCTGGAAGCGTTTGGGAGTTTTGCTCAGACGCGTGTTTCCTCAAGTTCAAGAATCAAGATCTAGGATACCTGCAGACAGGTGCCTGTTTGTGTGGAGACAGTCTGTTTGAAACTGTGTTCCTCAGCGCCCGCTCTTTCTCCCCGTCGCTCCACACGCCTGGGAGTCCCTTTCTTTCTCTCCACAAGCACGTGTGTTGACTTCGTCGCACATGTGCATCTGCACAAGCGTTGAGCTCAGCAGAGCGTGTCTCTTGACACTTGATGTGCGTTGGCTGTGTCTGCCTGCTCCAGTGAAGAGAGAAACGGGAAATCATCTTGGTAGAGGCAACAAAGCAAAAGCGAGGCAGGATTGACATCTGCTCAACAGAGACGGATTCCCTGCGCTGACACAGTTCACAGTTACACGAGAAGCAATCTGAGCGGTCCGTCGACCGGAGACGTGTTTCCCAAGAGGTCGTTTAGCGAGTGAACAGCAGTGTGCGCGACTTTCAGGAGTGTGCCTGGAAAGTGCCAGAATCACCAGGAGCATCTGTGCAAAAGCTGCTGCCTCTGTGACCGCATTGAGGCACGTTCGCGTGTCTGCGAGTATATAGACGGCTCTTTCGCGTTCACTCCGAGGGAAACGGTCCGCTATTGCTTCTGTGCGCACAGACGCGATTCCCTTGTCTCTTGCGAACACAGGGAACTCTGTGCATCCAAATCTACAGGCTAAGGACGCGTCTGCATATGTTTTGGTGAACAATCGAGTGTGCGTGTTCTGACAGCTGCCTCTATGCAGACGTCTCCACAGAGCCACTTCTGAATGCCCCGCAGCCCAGGACTGAATGGATACACTAACAAGTGCACCGGTGTGAGCAACCACATATGCAGAAGGACGTCTTTCATCTCACAGAAGCGCGAACGTCTTGGCGTTCAAGCACATGGCAGAAACAAGGTGTGAACAGATGAGCTGCTGCTATTTTCTCCGTTCGGCATGCTTCGTTGTAGCTCTCTTGCCGGTCGCCGGCTTAGCGGCTTGCTTTGCGCGACTAGCTCTG
Organism: Patagioenas fasciata; assembly: GCF_037038585.1. Taxonomy (NCBI): domain Eukaryota; kingdom Metazoa; phylum Chordata; class Aves; order Columbiformes; family Columbidae; genus Patagioenas; species Patagioenas fasciata. The sequence goes on along the minus strand of NW_027288654.1, from coordinate 93,254 downwards.
GGGAGAGAAGGAGATAGCGCCGGAAACCTCGCCTTTTGCCTTCTTCGGCGCTGGAACCTGGTTGCTGCGCCTTCTCTTTGTCCATGTGCACACACACGATTCCTCAGCGAAAACCATGCAGAAACCTTTCCACGAGCACCCAGGGATGTGCACCCAGCACCACGTGCACGCACACGCAGCTAGAGAAAAGCACCTACCTTTTCACACACTGATGCCTAAGCAAACGCGTGGCCACACACACGCACACATCCGCAAGCGCGCCTACTCCCATCTATTGAGGGAAAGACGGACGAGCTCTTTGGTTGCTCTTCACAGGCTTGTCCCTGATCTATAGCTGAGGGCAAACACTTGTGTGCTTGTGGGAGAGCCTGTGTCTTTCCTGGAAGCGTTTGGGAGTTTTGCTCAGACGCGTGTTTCCTCAAGTTCAAGAATCAAGATCTAGGATACCTGCAGACAGGTGCCTGTTTGTGTGGAGACAGTCTGTTTGAAACTGTGTTCCTCAGCGCCCGCTCTTTCTCCCCGTCGCTCCACACGCCTGGGAGTCCCTTTCTTTCTCTCCACAAGCACGTGTGTTGACTTCGTCGCACATGTGCATCTGCACAAGCGTTGAGCTCAGCAGAGCGTGTCTCTTGACACTTGATGTGCGTTGGCTGTGTCTGCCTGCTCCAGTGAAGAGAGAAACGGGAAATCATCTTGGTAGAGGCAACAAAGCAAAAGCGAGGCAGGATTGACATCTGCTCAACAGAGACGGATTCCCTGCGCTGACACAGTTCACAGTTACACGAGAAGCAATCTGAGCGGTCCGTCGACCGGAGACGTGTTTCCCAAGAGGTCGTTTAGCGAGTGAACAGCAGTGTGCGCGACTTTCAGGAGTGTGCCTGGAAAGTGCCAGAATCACCAGGAGCATCTGTGCAAAAGCTGCTGCCTCTGTGACCGCATTGAGGCACGTTCGCGTGTCTGCGAGTATATAGACGGCTCTTTCGCGTTCACTCCGAGGGAAACGGTCCGCTATTGCTTCTGTGCGCACAGACGCGATTCCCTTGTCTCTTGCGAACACAGGGAACTCTGTGCATCCAAATCTACAGGCTAAGGACGCGTCTGCATATGTTTTGGTGAACAATCGAGTGTGCGTGTTCTGACAGCTGCCTCTATGCAGACGTCTCCACAGAGCCACTTCTGAATGCCCCGCAGCCCAGGACTGAATGGATACACTAACAAGTGCACCGGTGTGAGCAACCACATATGCAGAAGGACGTCTTTCATCTCACAGAAGCGCGAACGTCTTGGCGTTCAAGCACATGGCAGAAACAAGGTGTGAACAGATGAGCTGCTGCTATTTTCTCCGTTCGGCATGCTTCGTTGTAGCTCTCTTGCCGGTCGCCGGCTTAGCGGCTTGCTTTGCGCGACTAGCTCTGGGGAGAGAAGGAGATAGCGCCGGAAACCTCGCCTTTTGCCTTCTTCGGCGCTGGAACCTGGTTGCTGCGCCTTCTCTTTGTCCATGTGCACACACACGATTCCTCAGCGAAAACCATGCAGAAACCTTTCCACGAGCACCCAGGGATGTGCACCCAGCACCACGTGCACGCACACGCAGCTAGAGAAAAGCACCTACCTTTTCACACACTGATGCCTAAGCAAACGCGTGGCCACACACACGCACACATCCGCAAGCGCGCCTACTCCCATCTATTGAGGGAAAGACGGACGAGCTCTTTGGTTGCTCTTCACAGGCTTGTCCCTGATCTATAGCTGAGGGCAAACACTTGTGTGCTTGTGGGAGAGCCTGTGTCTTTCCTGGAAGCGTTTGGGAGTTTTGCTCAGACGCGTGTTTCCTCAAGTTCAAGAATCAAGATCTAGGATACCTGCAGACAGGTGCCTGTTTGTGTGGAGACAGTCTGTTTGAAACTGTGTTCCTCAGCGCCCGCTCTTTCTCCCCGTCGCTCCACACGCCTGGGAGTCCCTTTCTTTCTCTCCACAAGCACGTGTGTTGACTTCGTCGCACATGTGCATCTGCACAAGCGTTGAGCTCAGCAGAGCGTGTCTCTTGACACTTGATGTGCGTTGGCTGTGTCTGCCTGCTCCAGTGAAGAGAGAAACGGGAAATCATCTTGGTAGAGGCAACAAAGCAAAAGCGAGGCAGGATTGACATCTGCTCAACAGAGACGGATTCCCTGCGCTGACACAGTTCACAGTTACACGAGAAGCAATCTGAGCGGTCCGTCGACCGGAGACGTGTTTCCCAAGAGGTCGTTTAGCGAGTGAACAGCAGTGTGCGCGACTTTCAGGAGTGTGCCTGGAAAGTGCCAGAATCACCAGGAGCATCTGTGCAAAAGCTGCTGCCTCTGTGACCGCATTGAGGCACGTTCGCGTGTCTGCGAGTATATAGACGGCTCTTTCGCGTTCACTCCGAGGGAAACGGTCCGCTATTGCTTCTGTGCGCACAGACGCGATTCCCTTGTCTCTTGCGAACACAGGGAACTCTGTGCATCCAAATCTACAGGCTAAGGACGCGTCTGCATATGTTTTGGTGAACAATCGAGTGTGCGTGTTCTGACAGCTGCCTCTATGCAGACGTCTCCACAGAGCCACTTCTGAATGCCCCGCAGCCCAGGACTGAATGGATACACTAACAAGTGCACCGGTGTGAGCAACCACATATGCAGAAGGACGTCTTTCATCTCACAGAAGCGCGAACGTCTTGGCGTTCAAGCACATGGCAGAAACAAGGTGTGAACAGATGAGCTGCTGCTATTTTCTCCGTTCGGCATGCTTCGTTGTAGCTCTCTTGCCGGTCGCCGGCTTAGCGGCTTGCTTTGCGCGACTAGCTCTGGGGAGAGAAGGAGATAGCGCCGGAAACCTCGCCTTTTGCCTTCTTCGGCGCTGGAACCTGGTTGCTGCGCCTTCTCTTTGTCCATGTGCACACACACGATTCCTCAGCGAAAACCATGCAGAAACCTTTCCACGAGCACCCAGGGATGTGCACCCAGCACCACGTGCACGCACACGCAGCTAGAGAAAAGCACCTACCTTTTCACACACTGATGCCTAAGCAAACGCGTGGCCACACACACGCACACATCCGCAAGCGCGCCTACTCCCATCTATTGAGGGAAAGACGGACGAGCTCTTTGGTTGCTCTTCACAGGCTTGTCCCTGATCTATAGCTGAGGGCAAACACTTGTGTGCTTGTGGGAGAGCCTGTGTCTTTCCTGGAAGCGTTTGGGAGTTTTGCTCAGACGCGTGTTTCCTCAAGTTCAAGAATCAAGATCTAGGATACCTGCAGACAGGTGCCTGTTTGTGTGGAGACAGTCTGTTTGAAACTGTGTTCCTCAGCGCCCGCTCTTTCTCCCCGTCGCTCCACACGCCTGGGAGTCCCTTTCTTTCTCTCCACAAGCACGTGTGTTGACTTCGTCGCACATGTGCATCTGCACAAGCGTTGAGCTCAGCAGAGCGTGTCTCTTGACACTTGATGTGCGTTGGCTGTGTCTGCCTGCTCCAGTGAAGAGAGAAACGGGAAATCATCTTGGTAGAGGCAACAAAGCAAAAGCGAGGCAGGATTGACATCTGCTCAACAGAGACGGATTCCCTGCGCTGACACAGTTCACAGTTACACGAGAAGCAATCTGAGCGGTCCGTCGACCGGAGACGTGTTTCCCAAGAGGTCGTTTAGCGAGTGAACAGCAGTGTGCGCGACTTTCAGGAGTGTGCCTGGAAAGTGCCAGAATCACCAGGAGCATCTGTGCAAAAGCTGCTGCCTCTGTGACCGCATTGAGGCACGTTCGCGTGTCTGCGAGTATATAGACGGCTCTTTCGCGTTCACTCCGAGGGAAACGGTCCGCTATTGCTTCTGTGCGCACAGACGCGATTCCCTTGTCTCTTGCGAACACAGGGAACTCTGTGCATCCAAATCTACAGGCTAAGGACGCGTCTGCATATGTTTTGGTGAACAATCGAGTGTGCGTGTTCTGACAGCTGCCTCTATGCAGACGTCTCCACAGAGCCACTTCTGAATGCCCCGCAGCCCAGGACTGAATGGATACACTAACAAGTGCACCGGTGTGAGCAACCACATATGCAGAAGGACGTCTTTCATCTCACAGAAGCGCGAACGTCTTGGCGTTCAAGCACATGGCAGAAACAAGGTGTGAACAGATGAGCTGCTGCTATTTTCTCCGTTCGGCATGCTTCGTTGTAGCTCTCTTGCCGGTCGCCGGCTTAGCGGCTTGCTTTGCGCGACTAGCTCTGGGGAGAGAAGGAGATAGCGCCGGAAACCTCGCCTTTTGCCTTCTTCGGCGCTGGAACCTGGTTGCTGCGCCTTCTCTTTGTCCATGTGCACACACACGATTCCTCAGCGAAAACCATGCAGAAACCTTTCCACGAGCACCCAGGGATGTGCACCCAGCACCACGTGCACGCACACGCAGCTAGAGAAAAGCACCTACCTTTTCACACACTGATGCCTAAGCAAACGCGTGGCCACACACACGCACACATCCGCAAGCGCGCCTACTCCCATCTATTGAGGGAAAGACGGACGAGCTCTTTGGTTGCTCTTCACAGGCTTGTCCCTGATCTATAGCTGAGGGCAAACACTTGTGTGCTTGTGGGAGAGCCTGTGTCTTTCCTGGAAGCGTTTGGGAGTTTTGCTCAGACGCGTGTTTCCTCAAGTTCAAGAATCAAGATCTAGGATACCTGCAGACAGGTGCCTGTTTGTGTGGAGACAGTCTGTTTGAAACTGTGTTCCTCAGCGCCCGCTCTTTCTCCCCGTCGCTCCACACGCCTGGGAGTCCCTTTCTTTCTCTCCACAAGCACGTGTGTTGACTTCGTCGCACATGTGCATCTGCACAAGCGTTGAGCTCAGCAGAGCGTGTCTCTTGACACTTGATGTGCGTTGGCTGTGTCTGCCTGCTCCAGTGAAGAGAGAAACGGGAAATCATCTTGGTAGAGGCAACAAAGCAAAAGCGAGGCAGGATTGACATCTGCTCAACAGAGACGGATTCCCTGCGCTGACACAGTTCACAGTTACACGAGAAGCAATCTGAGCGGTCCGTCGACCGGAGACGTGTTTCCCAAGAGGTCGTTTAGCGAGTGAACAGCAGTGTGCGCGACTTTCAGGAGTGTGCCTGGAAAGTGCCAGAATCACCAGGAGCATCTGTGCAAAAGCTGCTGCCTCTGTGACCGCATTGAGGCACGTTCGCGTGTCTGCGAGTATATAGACGGCTCTTTCGCGTTCACTCCGAGGGAAACGGTCCGCTATTGCTTCTGTGCGCACAGACGCGATTCCCTTGTCTCTTGCGAACACAGGGAACTCTGTGCATCCAAATCTACAGGCTAAGGACGCGTCTGCATATGTTTTGGTGAACAATCGAGTGTGCGTGTTCTGACAGCTGCCTCTATGCAGACGTCTCCACAGAGCCACTTCTGAATGCCCCGCAGCCCAGGACTGAATGGATACACTAACAAGTGCACCGGTGTGAGCAACCACATATGCAGAAGGACGTCTTTCATCTCACAGAAGCGCGAACGTCTTGGCGTTCAAGCACATGGCAGAAACAAGGTGTGAACAGATGAGCTGCTGCTATTTTCTCCGTTCGGCATGCTTCGTTGTAGCTCTCTTGCCGGTCGCCGGCTTAGCGGCTTGCTTTGCGCGACTAGCTCTGGGGAGAGAAGGAGATAGCGCCGGAAACCTCGCCTTTTGCCTTCTTCGGCGCTGGAACCTGGTTGCTGCGCCTTCTCTTTGTCCATGTGCACACACACGATTCCTCAGCGAAAACCATGCAGAAACCTTTCCACGAGCACCCAGGGATGTGCACCCAGCACCACGTGCACGCACACTCAGCTAGAGAAAAGCACCTACCTTTTCACACACTGATGCCTAAGCAAACGCGTGGCCACACACACGCACACATCCGCAAGCGCGCCTACTCCCATCTATTGAGGGAAAGACGGACGAGCTCTTTGGTTGCTCTTCACAGGCTTGTCCCTGATCTATAGCTGAGGGCAAACACTTGTGTGCTTGTGGGAGAGCCTGTGTCTTTCCTGGAAGCGTTTGGGAGTTTTGCTCAGACGCGTGTTTCCTCAAGTTCAAGAATCAAGATCTAGGATACCTGCAGACAGGTGCCTGTTTGTGTGGAGACAGTCTGTTTGAAACTGTGTTCCTCAGCGCCCGCTCTTTCTCCCCGTCGCTCCACACGCCTGGGAGTCCCTTTCTTTCTCTCCACAAGCACGTGTGTTGACTTCGTCGCACATGTGCATCTGCACAAGCGTTGAGCTCAGCAGAGCGTGTCTCTTGACACTTGATGTGCGTTGGCTGTGTCTGCCTGCTCCAGTGAAGAGAGAAACGGGAAATCATCTTGGTAGAGGCAACAAAGCAAAAGCGAGGCAGGATTGACATCTGCTCAACAGAGACGGATTCCCTGCGCTGACACAGTTCACAGTTACACGAGAAGCAATCTGAGCGGTCCGTCGACCGGAGACGTGTTTCCCAAGAGGTCGTTTAGCGAAGTGAACAGCAGTGTGCGCGACTTTCAGGAGTGTGCCTGGAAAGTGCCAGAATCACCAGGAGCATCTGTGCAAAAGCTGCTGCCTCTGTGACCGCATTGAGGCAACGTTCGCGTGTCTGCGAGTATATAGACGGCTCTTTCGCGTTCACTCCGAGGGAAACGGTCCGCTATTGCTTCTGTGCGCACAGACGCGATTCCCTTGTCTCTTGCGAACACAGGGAACTCTGTGCATCCAAATCTACAGGCTAAGGACGCGTCTGCATATGTTTTGGTGAACAATCGAGTGTGCGTGTTCTGACAGCTGCCTCTATGCAGACGTCTCCACAGAGCCACTTCTGAATGCCCCGCAGCCAGGACTGAATGGATACACTAACAAGTGCACCGGTGTGAGCAACCACATATGCAGAAGGACGTCTTTCATCTCACAGAAGCGCGAACGTCTTGGCGTTCAAGCACATGGCAGAAACAAGGTGTGAACAGAATGAGCTGCTGCTATTTTCTCCGTTCGGCATGCTTCGTTGTAGCTCTCTTGCCGGTCGCCGGCTTAGCGGCTTGCTTTGCGCGACTAGCTCTGGGGAGAGAAGGAGATAGCGCCGGAAACCTCGCCTTTTGCCTTCTTCGGCGCTGGAACCTGGGTTGCTGCGCCTTCTCTTTGTCCATGTGCACACACACGATTCCTCAGCGAAAACCATGCAGAAACCTTTCACGAGCACCCAGGGATGTGCACCCAGCACCACGTGCACGCACACGCAGCTAGAGAAAAGCACCTACCTTTTCACACACTGATGCCTAAGCAAACGCGTGGCCACACACACGCACACATCCGCAAGCGCGCCTACTCCCATCTATTGAGGGAAAGACGGACGAGCTCTTTTGGTTGCTCTTCACCAGGCTTGTCCCTGATCTATAGCTGAGGGCAAACACTTGTGTGCTTGTGGGAGAGCCTGTGTCTTTCCTGGAAGCGTTTGGGAGTTTTGCTCAGACGCGTGTTTCCTCAAGTTCAAGAATCAAGATCTAGGATACCTGCAGACAGGTGCCTGTTTGTGTGGAGACAGTCTGTTTGAAACTGTGTTCCTCAGCGCCCCGCTCTTTCTCCCCGTCGCTCCACACGCCTGGGAGTCCTTTCTTTCTCTCCACAAGCACGTGTGTTGACTTCGTCGCACATGTGCATCTGCACAAGCGTTGAGCTCAGCAGAGCGTGTCTCTTGACACTTGATGTGCGTTGGCTGTGTCTGCCTGCTCCAGTGAAGAGAGAAACGGAAATCATCTTGGTAGAGGCAACAAAGCAAAAGCGAGGCAGGTTGACATCTGCTCAACAGAGACGGATTCCCTGCGCTGACACAGTTCACAGTTACACGAGAAGCAATCTGAGCGGTCCGTCGACCGGAGACGTGTTTCCCAAGAGGTCGTTTAGCGAGTGAACAGCAGTGTGCGCGACTTTCAGGAGTGTGCCTGGAAAGTGCCAGAATCACCAGGAGCATCTGTGCAAAAGCTGCTGCCTCTGTGACCGCATTGAGGCACGTTCGCGTGTCTGCGAGTATATAGACGGCTCTTTCGCGTTCACTCCGAGGGAAACGGTCCGCTATTGCTTCTGTGCGCACAGACGCGATTCCCTTGTCTCTTGCGAACACAGGGAACTCTGTGCATCCAAATCTACAGGCTAAGGACGCGTCTGCATATGTTTTGGTGAACAATCGAGTGTGCGTGTTCTGACAGCTGCCTCTATGCAGACGTCTCCACAGAGCCACTTCTGAATGCCCCGCAGCCCAGGACTGAATGGATACACTAACAAGTGCACCGGTGTGAGCAACCACATATGCAGAAGGACGTCTTTCATCTCACAGAAGCGCGAACGTCTTGGCGTTCAAGCACATGGCAGAAACAAGGTGTGAACAGATGAGCTGCTGCTATTTTCTCCGTTCGGCATGCTTCGTTGTAGCTCTCTTGCCGGTCGCCGGCTTAGCGGCTTGCTTTGCGCGACTAGCTCTGGGGAGAGAAGGAGATAGCGCCGGAAACCTCGCCTTTTGCCTTCTTCGGCGCTGGAACCTGGTTGCTGCGCCTTCTCTTTGTCCATGTGCACACACACGATTCCTCAGCGAAAACCATGCAGAAACCTTTCCACGAGCACCCAGGGATGTGCACCCAGCACCACGTGCACGCACACGCAGCTAGAGAAAAGCACCTACCTTTTCACACACTGATGCCTAAGCAAACGCGTGGCCACACACACGCACACATCCGCAAGCGCGCCTACTCCCATCTATTGAGGGAAAGACGGACGAGCTCTTTGGTTGCTCTTCACAGGCTTGTCCCTGATCTATAGCTGAGGGCAAACACTTGTGTGCTTGTGGGAGAGCCTGTGTCTTTCCTGGAAGCGTTTGGGAGTTTTGCTCAGACGCGTGTTTCCTCAAGTTCAAGAATCAAGATCTAGGATACCTGCAGACAGGTGCCTGTTTGTGTGGAGACAGTCTGTTTGAAACTGTGTTCCTCAGCGCCCGCTCTTTCTCCCCGTCGCTCCACACGCCTGGGAGTCCCTTTCTTTCTCTCCACAAGCACGTGTGTTGACTTCGTCGCACATGTGCATCTGCACAAGCGTTGAGCTCAGCAGAGCGTGTCTCTTGACACTTGATGTGCGTTGGCTGTGTCTGCCTGCTCCAGTGAAGAGAGAAACGGGAAATCATCTTGGTAGAGGCAACAAAGCAAAAGCGAGGCAGGATTGACATCTGCTCAACAGAGACGGATTCCCTGCGCTGACACAGTTCACAGTTACACGAGAAGCAATCTGAGCGGTCCGTCGACCGGAGACGTGTTTCCCAAGAGGTCGTTTAGCGAGTGAACAGCAGTGTGCGCGACTTTCAGGAGTGTGCCTGGAAAGTGCCAGAATCACCAGGAGCATCTGTGCAAAAGCTGCTGCCTCTGTGACCGCATTGAGGCACGTTCGCGTGTCTGCGAGTATATAGACGGCTCTTTCGCGTTCACTCCGAGGGAAACGGTCCGCTATTGCTTCTGTGCGCACAGACGCGATTCCCTTGTCTCTTGCGAACACAGGGAACTCTGTGCATCCAAATCTACAGGCTAAGGACGCGTCTGCATATGTTTTGGTGAACAATCGAGTGTGCGTGTTCTGACAGCTGCCTCTATGCAGACGTCTCCACAGAGCCACTTCTGAATGCCCCGCAGCCCAGGACTGAATGGATACACTAACAAGTGCACCGGTGTGAGCAACCACATATGCAGAAGGACGTCTTTCATCTCACAGAAGCGCGAACGTCTTGGCGTTCAAGCACATGGCAGAAACAAGGTGTGAACAGATGAGCTGCTGCTATTTTCTCCGTTCGGCATGCTTCGTTGTAGCTCTCTTGCCGGTCGCCGGCTTAGCGGCTTGCTTTGCGCGACTAGCTCTGGGGAGAGAAGGAGATAGCGCCGGAAACCTCGCCTTTTGCCTTCTTCGGCGCTGGAACCTGGTTGCTGCGCCTTCTCTTTGTCCATGTGCACACACACGATTCCTCAGCGAAAACCATGCAGAAACCTTTCCACGAGCACCCAGGGATGTGCACCCAGCACCACGTGCACGCACACGCAGCTAGAGAAAAGCACCTACCTTTTCACACACTGATGCCTAAGCAAACGCGTGGCCACACACACGCACACATCCGCAAGCGCGCCTACTCCCATCTATTGAGGGAAAGACGGACGAGCTCTTTGGTTGCTCTTCACAGGCTTGTCCCTGATCTATAGCTGAGGGCAAACACTTGTGTGCTTGTGGGAGAGCCTGTGTCTTTCCTGGAAGCGTTTGGGAGTTTTGCTCAGACGCGTGTTTCCTCAAGTTCAAGAATCAAGATCTAGGATACCTGCAGACAGGTGCCTGTTTGTGTGGAGACAGTCTGTTTGAAACTGTGTTCCTCAGCGCCCGCTCTTTCTCCCCGTCGCTCCACACGCCTGGGAGTCCCTTTCTTTCTCTCCACAAGCACGTGTGTTGACTTCGTCGCACATGTGCATCTGCACAAGCGTTGAGCTCAGCAGAGCGTGTCTCTTGACACTTGATGTGCGTTGGCTGTGTCTGCCTGCTCCAGTGAAGAGAGAAACGGGAAATCATCTTGGTAGAGGCAACAAAGCAAAAGCGAGGCAGGATTGACATCTGCTCAACAGAGACGGATTCCCTGCGCTGACACAGTTCACAGTTACACGAGAAGCAATCTGAGCGGTCCGTCGACCGGAGACGTGTTTCCCAAGAGGTCGTTTAGCGAGTGAACAGCAGTGTGCGCGACTTTCAGGAGTGTGCCTGGAAAGTGCCAGAATCACCAGGAGCATCTGTGCAAAAGCTGCTGCCTCTGTGACCGCATTGAGGCACGTTCGCGTGTCTGCGAGTATATAGACGGCTCTTTCGCGTTCACTCCGAGGGAAACGGTCCGCTATTGCTTCTGTGCGCACAGACGCGATTCCCTTGTCTCTTGCGAACACAGGGAACTCTGTGCATCCAAATCTACAGGCTAAGGACGCGTCTGCATATGTTTTGGTGAACAATCGAGTGTGCGTGTTCTGACAGCTGCCTCTATGCAGACGTCTCCACAGAGCCACTTCTGAATGCCCCGCAGCCCAGGACTGAATGGATACACTAACAAGTGCACCGGTGTGAGCAACCACATATGCAGAAGGACGTCTTTCATCTCACAGAAGCGCGAACGTCTTGGCGTTCAAGCACATGGCAGAAACAAGGTGTGAACAGATGAGCTGCTGCTATTTTCTCCGTTCGGCATGCTTCGTTGTAGCTCTCTTGCCGGTCGCCGGCTTAGCGGCTTGCTTTGCGCGACTAGCTCTGGGGAGAGAAGGAGATAGCGCCGGAAACCTCGCCTTTTGCCTTCTTCGGCGCTGGAACCTGGTTGCTGCGCCTTCTCTTTGTCCATGTGCACACACACGATTCCTCAGCGAAAACCATGCAGAAACCTTTCCACGAGCACCCAGGGATGTGCACCCAGCACCACGTGCACGCACACGCAGCTAGAGAAAAGCACCTACCTTTTCACACACTGATGCCTAAGCAAACGCGTGGCCACACACACGCACACATCCGCAAGCGCGCCTACTCCCATCTATTGAGGGAAAGACGGACGAGCTCTTTGGTTGCTCTTCACAGGCTTGTCCCTGATCTATAGCTGAGGGCAAACACTTGTGTGCTTGTGGGAGAGCCTGTGTCTTTCCTGGAAGCGTTTGGGAGTTTTGCTCAGACGCGTGTTTCCTCAAGTTCAAGAATCAAGATCTAGGATACCTGCAGACAGGTGCCTGTTTGTGTGGAGACAGTCTGTTTGAAACTGTGTTCCTCAGCGCCCGCTCTTTCTCCCCGTCGCTCCACACGCCTGGGAGTCCCTTTCTTTCTCTCCACAAGCACGTGTGTTGACTTCGTCGCACATGTGCATCTGCACAAGCGTTGAGCTCAGCAGAGCGTGTCTCTTGACACTTGATGTGCGTTGGCTGTGTCTGCCTGCTCCAGTGAAGAGAGAAACGGGAAATCATCTTGGTAGAGGCAACAAAGCAAAAGCGAGGCAGGATTGACATCTGCTCAACAGAGACGGATTCCCTGCGCTGACACAGTTCACAGTTACACGAGAAGCAATCTGAGCGGTCCGTCGACCGGAGACGTGTTTCCCAAGAGGTCGTTTAGCGAGTGAACAGCAGTGTGCGCGACTTTCAGGAGTGTGCCTGGAAAGTGCCAGAATCACCAGGAGCATCTGTGCAAAAGCTGCTGCCTCTGTGACCGCATTGAGGCACGTTCGCGTGTCTGCGAGTATATAGACGGCTCTTTCGCGTTCACTCCGAGGGAAACGGTCCGCTATTGCTTCTGTGCGCACAGACGCGATTCCCTTGTCTCTTGCGAACACAGGGAACTCTGTGCATCCAAATCTACAGGCTAAGGACGCGTCTGCATATGTTTTGGTGAACAATCGAGTGTGCGTGTTCTGACAGCTGCCTCTATGCAGACGTCTCCACAGAGCCACTTCTGAATGCCCCGCAGCCCAGGACTGAATGGATACACTAACAAGTGCACCGGTGTGAGCAACCACATATGCAGAAGGACGTCTTTCATCTCACAGAAGCGCGAACGTCTTGGCGTTCAAGCACATGGCAGAAACAAGGTGTGAACAGATGAGCTGCTGCTATTTTCTCCGTTCGGCATGCTTCGTTGTAGCTCTCTTGCCGGTCGCCGGCTTAGCGGCTTGCTTTGCGCGACTAGCTCTGGGGAGAGAAGGAGATAGCGCCGGAAACCTCGCCTTTTGCCTTCTTCGGCGCTGGAACCTGGTTGCTGCGCCTTCTCTTTGTCCATGTGCACACACACGATTCCTCAGCGAAAACCATGCAGAAACCTTTCCACGAGCACCCAGGGATGTGCACCCAGCACCACGTGCACGCACACGCAGCTAGAGAAAAGCACCTACCTTTTCACACACTGATGCCTAAGCAAACGCGTGGCCACACACACGCACACATCCGCAAGCGCGCCTACTCCCATCTATTGAGGGAAAGACGGACGAGCTCTTTGGTTGCTCTTCACAGGCTTGTCCCTGATCTATAGCTGAGGGCAAACACTTGTGTGCTTGTGGGAGAGCCTGTGTCTTTCCTGGAAGCGTTTGGGAGTTTTGCTCAGACGCGTGTTTCCTCAAGTTCAAGAATCAAGATCTAGGATACCTGCAGACAGGTGCCTGTTTGTGTGGAGACAGTCTGTTTGAAACTGTGTTCCTCAGCGCCCGCTCTTTCTCCCCGTCGCTCCACACGCCTGGGAGTCCCTTTCTTTCTCTCCACAAGCACGTGTGTTGACTTCGTCGCACATGTGCATCTGCACAAGCGTTGAGCTCAGCAGAGCGTGTCTCTTGACACTTGATGTGCGTTGGCTGTGTCTGCCTGCTCCAGTGAAGAGAGAAACGGGAAATCATCTTGGTAGAGGCAACAAAGCAAAAGCGAGGCAGGATTGACATCTGCTCAACAGAGACGGATTCCCTGCGCTGACACAGTTCACAGTTACACGAGAAGCAATCTGAGCGGTCCGTCGACCGGAGACGTGTTTCCCAAGAGGTCGTTTAGCGAGTGAACAGCAGTGTGCGCGACTTTCAGGAGTGTGCCTGGAAAGTGCCAGAATCACCAGGAGCATCTGTGCAAAAGCTGCTGCCTCTGTGACCGCATTGAGGCACGTTCGCGTGTCTGCGAGTATATAGACGGCTCTTTCGCGTTCACTCCGAGGGAAACGGTCCGCTATTGCTTCTGTGCGCACAGACGCGATTCCCTTGTCTCTTGCGAACACAGGGAACTCTGTGCATCCAAATCTACAGGCTAAGGACGCGTCTGCATATGTTTTGGTGAACAATCGAGTGTGCGTGTTCTGACAGCTGCCTCTATGCAGACGTCTCCACAGAGCCACTTCTGAATGCCCCGCAGCCCAGGACTGAATGGATACACTAACAAGTGCACCGGTGTGAGCAACCACATATGCAGAAGGACGTCTTTCATCTCACAGAAGCGCGAACGTCTTGGCGTTCAAGCACATGGCAGAAACAAGGTGTGAACAGATGAGCTGCTGCTATTTTCTCCGTTCGGCATGCTTCGTTGTAGCTCTCTTGCCGGTCGCCGGCTTAGCGGCTTGCTTTGCGCGACTAGCTCTGGGGAGAGAAGGAGATAGCGCCGGAAACCTCGCCTTTTGCCTTCTTCGGCGCTGGAACCTGGTTGCTGCGCCTTCTCTTTGTCCATGTGCACACACACGATTCCTCAGCGAAAACCATGCAGAAACCTTTCCACGAGCACCCAGGGATGTGCACCCAGCACCACGTGCACGCACACGCAGCTAGAGAAAAGCACCTACCTTTTCACACACTGATGCCTAAGCAAACGCGTGGCCACACACACGCACACATCCGCAAGCGCGCCTACTCCCATCTATTGAGGGAAAGACGGACGAGCTCTTTGGTTGCTCTTCACAGGCTTGTCCCTGATCTATAGCTGAGGGCAAACACTTGTGTGCTTGTGGGAGAGCCTGTGTCTTTCCTGGAAGCGTTTGGGAGTTTTGCTCAGACGCGTGTTTCCTCAAGTTCAAGAATCAAGATCTAGGATACCTGCAGACAGGTGCCTGTTTGTGTGGAGACAGTCTGTTTGAAACTGTGTTCCTCAGCGCCCGCTCTTTCTCCCCGTCGCTCCACACGCCTGGGAGTCCCTTTCTTTCTCTCCACAAGCACGTGTGTTGACTTCGTCGCACATGTGCATCTGCACAAGCGTTGAGCTCAGCAGAGCGTGTCTCTTGACACTTGATGTGCGTTGGCTGTGTCTGCCTGCTCCAGTGAAGAGAGAAACGGGAAATCATCTTGGTAGAGGCAACAAAGCAAAAGCGAGGCAGGATTGACATCTGCTCAACAGAGACGGATTCCCTGCGCTGACACAGTTCATAGTTACACGAGAAGCAATCTGAGCGGTCCGTCGACCGGAGACGTGTTTCCCAAGAGGTCGTTTAGCGAGTGAACAGCAGTGTGCGCGACTTTCAGGAGTGTGCCTGGAAAGTGCCAGAATCACCAGGAGCATCTGTGCAAAAGCTGCTGCCTCTGTGACCGCATTGAGGCACGTTCGCGTGTCTGCGAGTATATAGACGGCTCTTTCGCGTTCACTCCGAGGGAAACGGTCCGCTATTGCTTCTGTGCGCACAGACGCGATTCCCTTGTCTCTTGCGAACACAGGGAACTCTGTGCATCCAAATCTACAGGCTAAGGACGCGTCTGCATATGTTTTGGTGAACAATCGAGTGTGCGTGTTCTGACAGCTGCCTCTATGCAGACGTCTCCACAGAGCCACTTCTGAATGCCCCGCAGCCCAGGACTGAATGGATACACTAACAAGTGCACCGGTGTGAGCAACCACATATGCAGAAGGACGTCTTTCATCTCACAGAAGCGCGAACGTCTTGGCGTTCAAGCACATGGCAGAAACAAGGTGTGAACAGATGAGCTGCTGCTATTTTCTCCGTTCGGCATGCTTCGTTGTAGCTCTCTTGCCGGTCGCCGGCTTAGCGGCTTGCTTTGCGCGACTAGCTCTGGGGAGAGAAGGAGATAGCGCCGGAAACCTCGCCTTTTGCCTTCTTCGGCGCTGGAACCTGGTTGCTGCGCCTTCTCTTTGTCCATGTGCACACACACGATTCCTCAGCGAAAACCATGCAGAAACCTTTCCACGAGCACCCAGGGATGTGCACCCAGCACCACGTGCACGCACACGCAGCTAGAGAAAAGCACCTACCTTTTCACACACTGATGCCTAAGCAAACGCGTGGCCACACACACGCACACATCCGCAAGCGCGCCTACTCCCATCTATTGAGGGAAAGACGGACGAGCTCTTTGGTTGCTCTTCACAGGCTTGTCCCTGATCTATAGCTGAGGGCAAACACTTGTGTGCTTGTGGGAGAGCCTGTGTCTTTCCTGGAAGCGTTTGGGAGTTTTGCTCAGACGCGTGTTTCCTCAAGTTCAAGAATCAAGATCTAGGATACCTGCAGACAGGTGCCTGTTTGTGTGGAGACAGTCTGTTTGAAACTGTGTTCCTCAGCGCCCGCTCTTTCTCCCCGTCGCTCCACACGCCTGGGAGTCCCTTTCTTTCTCTCCACAAGCACGTGTGTTGACTTCGTCGCACATGTGCATCTGCACAAGCGTTGAGCTCAGCAGAGCGTGTCTCTTGACACTTGATGTGCGTTGGCTGTGTCTGCCTGCTCCAGTGAAGAGAGAAACGGGAAATCATCTTGGTAGAGGCAACAAAGCAAAAGCGAGGCAGGATTGACATCTGCTCAACAGAGACGGATTCCCTGCGCTGACACAGTTCACAGTTACACGAGAAGCAATCTGAGCGGTCCGTCGACCGGAGACGTGTTTCCCAAGAGGTCGTTTAGCGAGTGAACAGCAGTGTGCGCGACTTTCAGGAGTGTGCCTGGAAAGTGCCAGAATCACCAGGAGCATCTGTGCAAAAGCTGCTGCCTCTGTGACCGCATTGAGGCACGTTCGCGTGTCTGCGAGTATATAGACGGCTCTTTCGCGTTCACTCCGAGGGAAACGGTCCGCTATTGCTTCTGTGCGCACAGACGCGATTCCCTTGTCTCTTGCGAACACAGGGAACTCTGTGCATCCAAATCTACAGGCTAAGGACGCGTCTGCATATGTTTTGGTGAACAATCGAGTGTGCGTGTTCTGACAGCTGCCTCTATGCAGACGTCTCCACAGAGCCACTTCTGAATGCCCCGCAGCCCAGGACTGAATGGATACACTAACAAGTGCACCGGTGTGAGCAACCACATATGCAGAAGGACGTCTTTCATCTCACAGAAGCGCGAACGTCTTGGCGTTCAAGCACATGGCAGAAACAAGGTGTGAACAGATGAGCTGCTGCTATTTTCTCCGTTCGGCATGCTTCGTTGTAGCTCTCTTGCCGGTCGCCGGCTTAGCGGCTTGCTTTGCGCGACTAGCTCTGGGGAGAGAAGGAGATAGCGCCGGAAACCTCGCCTTTTGCCTTCTTCGGCGCTGGAACCTGGTTGCTGCGCCTTCTCTTTGTCCATGTGCACACACACGATTCCTCAGCGAAAACCATGCAGAAACCTTTCCACGAGCACCCAGGGATGTGCACCCAGCACCACGTGCACGCACACGCAGCTAGAGAAAAGCACCTACCTTTTCACACACTGAAGCCTAAGCAAACGCGTGGCCACACACACGCACACATCCGCAAGCGCGCCTACTCCCATCTATTGAGGGAAAGACGGACGAGCTCTTTGGTTGCTCTTCACAGGCTTGTCCCTGATCTATAGCTGAGGGCAAACACTTGTGTGCTTGTGGGAGAGCCTGTGTCTTTCCTGGAAGCGTTTGGGAGTTTTGCTCAGACGCGTGTTTCCTCAAGTTCAAGAATCAAGATCTAGGATACCTGCAGACAGGTGCCTGTTTGTGTGGAGACAGTCTGTTTGAAACTGTGTTCCTCAGCGCCCGCTCTTTCTCCCCGTCGCTCCACACGCCTGGGAGTCCCTTTCTTTCTCTCCACAAGCACGTGTGTTGACTTCGTCGCACATGTGCATCTGCACAAGCGTTGAGCTCAGCAGAGCGTGTCTCTTGACACTTGATGTGCGTTGGCTGTGTCTGCCTGCTCCAGTGAAGAGAGAAACGGGAAATCATCTTGGTAGAGGCAACAAAGCAAAAGCGAGGCAGGATTGACATCTGCTCAACAGAGACGGATTCCCTGCGCTGACACAGTTCACAGTTACACGAGAAGCAATCTGAGCGGTCCGTCGACCGGAGACGTGTTTCCCAAGAGGTCGTTTAGCGAGTGAACAGCAGTGTGCGCGACTTTCAGGAGTGTGCCTGGAAAGTGCCAGAATCACCAGGAGCATCTGTGCAAAAGCTGCTGCCTCTGTGACCGCATTGAGGCACGTTCGCGTGTCTGCGAGTATATAGACGGCTCTTTCGCGTTCACTCCGAGGGAAACGGTCCGCTATTGCTTCTGTGCGCACAGACGCGATTCCCTTGTCTCTTGCGAACACAGGGAACTCTGTGCATCCAAATCTACAGGCTAAGGACGCGTCTGCATATGTTTTGGTGAACAATCGAGTGTGCGTGTTCTGACAGCTGCCTCTATGCAGACGTCTCCACAGAGCCACTTCTGAATGCCCCGCAGCCCAGGACTGAATGGATACACTAACAAGTGCACCGGTGTGAGCAACCAGATATGCAGAAGGACGTCTTTCATCTCACAGAAGCGCGAACGTCTTGGCGTTCAAGCACATGGCAGAAACAAGGTGTGAACAGATGAGCTGCTGCTATTTTCTCCGTTCGGCATGCTTCGTTGTAGCTCTCTTGCCGGTCGCCGGCTTAGCGGCTTGCTTTGCGCGACTAGCTCTGGGGAGAGAAGGAGATAGCGCCGGAAACCTCGCCTTTTGCCTTCTTCGGCGCTGGAACCTGGTTGCTGCGCCTTCTCTTTGTCCATGTGCACACACACGATTCCTCAGCGAAAACCATGCAGAAACCTTTCCACGAGCACCCAGGGATGTGCACCCAGCACCACGTGCACGCACACGCAGCTAGAGAAAAGCACCTACCTTTTCACACACTGAAGCCTAAGCAAACGCGTGGCCACACACACGCACACATCCGCAAGCGCGCCTACTCCCATCTATTGAGGGAAAGACGGACGAGCTCTTTGGTTGCTCTTCACAGGCTTGTCCCTGATCTATAGCTGAGGGCAAACACTTGTGTGCTTGTGGGAGAGCCTGTGTCTTTCCTGGAAGCGTTTGGGAGTTTTGCTCAGACGCGTGTTTCCTCAAGTTCAAGAATCAAGATCTAGGATACCTGCAGACAGGTGCCTGTTTGTGTGGAGACAGTCTGTTTGAAACTGTGTTCCTCAGCGCCCGCTCTTTCTCCCCGTCGCTCCACACGCCTGGGAGTCCCTTTCTTTCTCTCCACAAGCACGTGTGTTGACTTCGTCGCACATGTGCATCTGCACAAGCGTTGAGCTCAGCAGAGCGTGTCTCTTGACACTTGATGTGCGTTGGCTGTGTCTGCCTGCTCCAGTGAAGAGAGAAACGGGAAATCATCTTGGTAGAGGCAACAAAGCAAAAGCGAGGCAGGATTGACATCTGCTCAACAGAGACGGATTCCCTGCGCTGACACAGTTCACAGTTACACGAGAAGCAATCTGAGCGGTCCGTCGACCGGAGACGTGTTTCCCAAGAGGTCGTTTAGCGAGTGAACAGCAGTGTGCGCGACTTTCAGGAGTGTGCCTGGAAAGTGCCAGAATCACCAGGAGCATCTGTGCAAAAGCTGCTGCCTCTGTGACCGCATTGAGGCACGTTCGCGTGTCTGCGAGTATATAGACGGCTCTTTCGCGTTCACTCCGAGGGAAACGGTCCGCTATTGCTTCTGTGCGCACAGACGCGATTCCCTTGTCTCTTGCGAACACAGGGAACTCTGTGCATCCAAATCTACAGGCTAAGGACGCGTCTGCATATGTTTTGGTGAACAATCGAGTGTGCGTGTTCTGACAGCTGCCTCTATGCAGACGTCTCCACAGAGCCACTTCTGAATGCCCCGCAGCCCAGGACTGAATGGATACACTAACAAGTGCACCGGTGTGAGCAACCACATATGCAGAAGGACGTCTTTCATCTCACAGAAGCGCGAACGTCTTGGCGTTCAAGCACATGGCAGAAACAAGGTGTGAACAGATGAGCTGCTGCTATTTTCTCCGTTCGGCATGCTTCGTTGTAGCTCTCTTGCCGGTCGCCGGCTTAGCGGCTTGCTTTGCGCGACTAGCTCTGGGGAGAGAAGGAGATAGCGCCGGAAACCTCGCCTTTTGCCTTCTTCGGCGCTGGAACCTGGTTGCTGCGCCTTCTCTTTGTCCATGTGCACACACACGATTCCTCAGCGAAAACCATGCAGAAACCTTTCCACGAGCACCCAGGGATGTGCACCCAGCACCACGTGCACGCACACGCAGCTAGAGAAAAGCACCTACCTTTTCACACACTGAAGCCTAAGCAAACGCGTGGCCACACACACGCACACATCCGCAAGCGCGCCTACTCCCATCTATTGAGGGAAAGACGGACGAGCTCTTTGGTTGCTCTTCACAGGCTTGTCCCTGATCTATAGCTGAGGGCAAACACTTGTGTGCTTGTGGGAGAGCCTGTGTCTTTCCTGGAAGCGTTTGGGAGTTTTGCTCAGACGCGTGTTTCCTCAAGTTCAAGAATCAAGATCTAGGATACCTGCAGACAGGTGCCTGTTTGTGTGGAGACAGTCTGTTTGAAACTGTGTTCCTCAGCGCCCGCTCTTTCTCCCCGTCGCTCCACACGCCTGGGAGTCCCTTTCTTTCTCTCCACAAGCACGTGTGTTGACTTCGTCGCACATGTGCATCTGCACAAGCGTTGAGCTCAGCAGAGCGTGTCTCTTGACACTTGATGTGCGTTGGCTGTGTCTGCCTGCTCCAGTGAAGAGAGAAACGGGAAATCATCTTGGTAGAGGCAACAAAGCAAAAGCGAGGCAGGATTGACATCTGCTCAACAGAGACGGATTCCCTGCGCTGACACAGTTCACAGTTACACGAGAAGCAATCTGAGCGGTCCGTCGACCGGAGACGTGTTTCCCAAGAGGTCGTTTAGCGAGTGAACAGCAGTGTGCGCGACTTTCAGGAGTGTGCCTGGAAAGTGCCAGAATCACCAGGAGCATCTGTGCAAAAGCTGCTGCCTCTGTGACCGCATTGAGGCACGTTCGCGTGTCTGCGAGTATATAGACGGCTCTTTCGCGTTCACTCCGAGGGAAACGGTCCGCTATTGCTTCTGTGCGCACAGACGCGATTCCCTTGTCTCTTGCGAACACAGGGAACTCTGTGCATCCAAATCTACAGGCTAAGGACGCGTCTGCATATGTTTTGGTGAACAATCGAGTGTGCGTGTTCTGACAGCTGCCTCTATGCAGACGTCTCCACAGAGCCACTTCTGAATGCCCCGCAGCCCAGGACTGAATGGATACACTAACAAGTGCACCGGTGTGAGCAACCACATATGCAGAAGGACGTCTTTCATCTCACAGAAGCGCGAACGTCTTGGCGTTCAAGCACATGGCAGAAACAAGGTGTGAACAGATGAGCTGCTGCTATTTTCTCCGTTCGGCATGCTTCGTTGTAGCTCTCTTGCCGGTCGCCGGCTTAGCGGCTTGCTTTGCGCGACTAGCTCTGGGGAGAGAAGGAGATAGCGCCGGAAACCTCGCCTTTTGCCTTCTTCGGCGCTGGAACCTGGTTGCTGCGCCTTCTCTTTGTCCATGTGCACACACACGATTCCTCAGCGAAAACCATGCAGAAACCTTTCCACGAGCACCCAGGGATGTGCACCCAGCACCACGTGCACGCACACGCAGCTAGAGAAAAGCACCTACCTTTTCACACACTGATGCCTAAGCAAACGCGTGGCCACACACACGCACACATCCGCAAGCGCGCCTACTCCCATCTATTGAGGGAAAGACGGACGAGCTCTTTGGTTGCTCTTCACAGGCTTGTCCCTGATCTATAGCTGAGGGCAAACACTTGTGTGCTTGTGGGAGAGCCTGTGTCTTTCCTGGAAGCGTTTGGGAGTTTTGCTCAGACGCGTGTTTCCTCAAGTTCAAGAATCAAGATCTAGGATACCTGCAGACAGGTGCCTGTTTGTGTGGAGACAGTCTGTTTGAAACTGTGTTCCTCAGCGCCCGCTCTTTCTCCCCGTCGCTCCACACGCCTGGGAGTCCCTTTCTTTCTCTCCACAAGCACGTGTGTTGACTTCGTCGCACATGTGCATCTGCACAAGCGTTGAGCTCAGCAGAGCGTGTCTCTTGACACTTGATGTGCGTTGGCTGTGTCTGCCTGCTCCAGTGAAGAGAGAAACGGGAAATCATCTTGGTAGAGGCAACAAAGCAAAAGCGAGGCAGGATTGACATCTGCTCAACAGAGACGGATTCCCTGCGCTGACACAGTTCACAGTTACACGAGAAGCAATCTGAGCGGTCCGTCGACCGGAGACGTGTTTCCCAAGAGGTCGTTTAGCGAGTGAACAGCAGTGTGCGCGACTTTCAGGAGTGTGCCTGGAAAGTGCCAGAATCACCAGGAGCATCTGTGCAAAAGCTGCTGCCTCTGTGACCGCATTGAGGCACGTTCGCGTGTCTGCGAGTATATAGACGGCTCTTTCGCGTTCACTCCGAGGGAAACGGTCCGCTATTGCTTCTGTGCGCACAGACGCGATTCCCTTGTCTCTTGCGAACACAGGGAACTCTGTGCATCCAAATCTACAGGCTAAGGACGCGTCTGCATATGTTTTGGTGAACAATCGAGTGTGCGTGTTCTGACAGCTGCCTCTATGCAGACGTCTCCACAGAGCCACTTCTGAATGCCCCGCAGCCCAGGACTGAATGGATACACTAACAAGTGCACCGGTGTGAGCAACCACATATGCAGAAGGACGTCTTTCATCTCACAGAAGCGCGAACGTCTTGGCGTTCAAGCACATGGCAGAAACAAGGTGTGAACAGATGAGCTGCTGCTATTTTCTCCGTTCGGCATGCTTCGTTGTAGCTCTCTTGCCGGTCGCCGGCTTAGCGGCTTGCTTTGCGCGACTAGCTCTGGGGAGAGAAGGAGATAGCGCCGGAAACCTCGCCTTTTGCCTTCTTCGGCGCTGGAACCTGGTTGCTGCGCCTTCTCTTTGTCCATGTGCACACACACGATTCCTCAGCGAAAACCATGCAGAAACCTTTCCACGAGCACCCAGGGATGTGCACCCAGCACCACGTGCACGCACACGCAGCTAGAGAAAAGCACCTACCTTTTCACACACTGATGCCTAAGCAAACGCGTGGCCACACACACGCACACATCCGCAAGCGCGCCTACTCCCATCTATTGAGGGAAAGACGGACGAGCTCTTTGGTTGCTCTTCACAGGCTTGTCCCTGATCTATAGCTGAGGGCAAACACTTGTGTGCTTGTGGGAGAGCCTGTGTCTTTCCTGGAAGCGTTTGGGAGTTTTGCTCAGACGCGTGTTTCCTCAAGTTCAAGAATCAAGATCTAGGATACCTGCAGACAGGTGCCTGTTTGTGTGGAGACAGTCTGTTTGAAACTGTGTTCCTCAGCGCCCGCTCTTTCTCCCCGTCGCTCCACACGCCTGGGAGTCCCTTTCTTTCTCTCCACAAGCACGTGTGTTGACTTCGTCGCACATGTGCATCTGCACAAGCGTTGAGCTCAGCAGAGCGTGTCTCTTGACACTTGATGTGCGTTGGCTGTGTCTGCCTGCTCCAGTGAAGAGAGAAACGGGAAATCATCTTGGTAGAGGCAACAAAGCAAAAGCGAGGCAGGATTGACATCTGCTCAACAGAGACGGATTCCCTGCGCTGACACAGTTCATAGTTACACGAGAAGCAATCTGAGCGGTCCGTCGACCGGAGACGTGTTTCCCAAGAGGTCGTTTAGCGAGTGAACAGCAGTGTGCGCGACTTTCAGGAGTGTGCCTGGAAAGTGCCAGAATCACCAGGAGCATCTGTGCAAAAGCTGCTGCCTCTGTGACCGCATTGAGGCACGTTCGCGTGTCTGCGAGTATATAGACGGCTCTTTCGCGTTCACTCCGAGGGAAACGGTCCGCTATTGCTTCTGTGCGCACAGACGCGATTCCCTTGTCTCTTGCGAACACAGGGAACTCTGTGCATCCAAATCTACAGGCTAAGGACGCGTCTGCATATGTTTTGGTGAACAATCGAGTGTGCGTGTTCTGACAGCTGCCTCTATGCAGACGTCTCCACAGAGCCACTTCTGAATGCCCCGCAGCCCAGGACTGAATGGATACACTAACAAGTGCACCGGTGTGAGCAACCACATATGCAGAAGGACGTCTTTCATCTCACAGAAGCGCGAACGTCTTGGCGTTCAAGCACATGGCAGAAACAAGGTGTGAACAGATGAGCTGCTGCTATTTTCTCCGTTCGGCATGCTTCGTTGTAGCTCTCTTGCCGGTCGCCGGCTTAGCGGCTTGCTTTGCGCGACTAGCTCTGGGGAGAGAAGGAGATAGCGCCGGAAACCTCGCCTTTTGCCTTCTTCGGCGCTGGAACCTGGTTGCTGCGCCTTCTCTTTGTCCATGTGCACACACACGATTCCTCAGCGAAAACCATGCAGAAACCTTTCCACGAGCACCCAGGGATGTGCACCCAGCACCACGTGCACGCACACGCAGCTAGAGAAAAGCACCTACCTTTTCACACACTGATGCCTAAGCAAACGCGTGGCCACACACACGCACACATCCGCAAGCGCGCCTACTCCCATCTATTGAGGGAAAGACGGACGAGCTCTTTGGTTGCTCTTCACAGGCTTGTCCCTGATCTATAGCTGAGGGCAAACACTTGTGTGCTTGTGGGAGAGCCTGTGTCTTTCCTGGAAGCGTTTGGGAGTTTTGCTCAGACGCGTGTTTCCTCAAGTTCAAGAATCAAGATCTAGGATACCTGCAGACAGGTGCCTGTTTGTGTGGAGACAGTCTGTTTGAAACTGTGTTCCTCAGCGCCCGCTCTTTCTCCCCGTCGCTCCACACGCCTGGGAGTCCCTTTCTTTCTCTCCACAAGCACGTGTGTTGACTTCGTCGCACATGTGCATCTGCACAAGCGTTGAGCTCAGCAGAGCGTGTCTCTTGACACTTGATGTGCGTTGGCTGTGTCTGCCTGCTCCAGTGAAGAGAGAAACGGGAAATCATCTTGGTAGAGGCAACAAAGCAAAAGCGAGGCAGGATTGACATCTGCTCAACAGAGACGGATTCCCTGCGCTGACACAGTTCACAGTTACACGAGAAGCAATCTGAGCGGTCCGTCGACCGGAGACGTGTTTCCCAAGAGGTCGTTTAGCGAGTGAACAGCAGTGTGCGCGACTTTCAGGAGTGTGCCTGGAAAGTGCCAGAATCACCAGGAGCATCTGTGCAAAAGCTGCTGCCTCTGTGACCGCATTGAGGCACGTTCGCGTGTCTGCGAGTATATAGACGGCTCTTTCGCGTTCACTCCGAGGGAAACGGTCCGCTATTGCTTCTGTGCGCACAGACGCGATTCCCTTGTCTCTTGCGAACACAGGGAACTCTGTGCATCCAAATCTACAGGCTAAGGACGCGTCTGCATATGTTTTGGTGAACAATCGAGTGTGCGTGTTCTGACAGCTGCCTCTATGCAGACGTCTCCACAGAGCCACTTCTGAATGCCCCGCAGCCCAGGACTGAATGGATACACTAACAAGTGCACCGGTGTGAGCAACCACATATGCAGAAGGACGTCTTTCATCTCACAGAAGCGCGAACGTCTTGGCGTTCAAGCACATGGCAGAAACAAGGTGTGAACAGATGAGCTGCTGCTATTTTCTCCGTTCGGCATGCTTCGTTGTAGCTCTCTTGCCGGTCGCCGGCTTAGCGGCTTGCTTTGCGCGACTAGCTCTGGGGAGAGAAGGAGATAGCGCCGGAAACCTCGCCTTTTGCCTTCTTCGGCGCTGGAACCTGGTTGCTGCGCCTTCTCTTTGTCCATGTGCACACACACGATTCCTCAGCGAAAACCATGCAGAAACCTTTCCACGAGCACCCAGGGATGTGCACCCAGCACCACGTGCACGCACACGCAGCTAGAGAAAAGCACCTACCTTTTCACACACTGAAGCCTAAGCAAACGCGTGGCCACACACACGCACACATCCGCAAGCGCGCCTACTCCCATCTATTGAGGGAAAGACGGACGAGCTCTTTGGTTGCTCTTCACAGGCTTGTCCCTGATCTATAGCTGAGGGCAAACACTTGTGTGCTTGTGGGAGAGCCTGTGTCTTTCCTGGAAGCGTTTGGGAGTTTTGCTCAGACGCGTGTTTCCTCAAGTTCAAGAATCAAGATCTAGGATACCTGCAGACAGGTGCCTGTTTGTGTGGAGACAGTCTGTTTGAAACTGTGTTCCTCAGCGCCCGCTCTTTCTCCCCGTCGCTCCACACGCCTGGGAGTCCCTTTCTTTCTCTCCACAAGCACGTGTGTTGACTTCGTCGCACATGTGCATCTGCACAAGCGTTGAGCTCAGCAGAGCGTGTCTCTTGACACTTGATGTGCGTTGGCTGTGTCTGCCTGCTCCAGTGAAGAGAGAAACGGGAAATCATCTTGGTAGAGGCAACAAAGCAAAAGCGAGGCAGGATTGACATCTGCTCAACAGAGACGGATTCCCTGCGCTGACACAGTTCACAGTTACACGAGAAGCAATCTGAGCGGTCCGTCGACCGGAGACGTGTTTCCCAAGAGGTCGTTTAGCGAGTGAACAGCAGTGTGCGCGACTTTCAGGAGTGTGCCTGGAAAGTGCCAGAATCACCAGGAGCATCTGTGCAAAAGCTGCTGCCTCTGTGACCGCATTGAGGCACGTTCGCGTGTCTGCGAGTATATAGACGGCTCTTTCGCGTTCACTCCGAGGGAAACGGTCCGCTATTGCTTCTGTGCGCACAGACGCGATTCCCTTGTCTCTTGCGAACACAGGGAACTCTGTGCATCCAAATCTACAGGCTAAGGACGCGTCTGCATATGTTTTGGTGAACAATCGAGTGTGCGTGTTCTGACAGCTGCCTCTATGCAGACGTCTCCACAGAGCCACTTCTGAATGCCCCGCAGCCCAGGACTGAATGGATACACTAACAAGTGCACCGGTGTGAGCAACCAGATATGCAGAAGGACGTCTTTCATCTCACAGAAGCGCGAACGTCTTGGCGTTCAAGCACATGGCAGAAACAAGGTGTGAACAGATGAGCTGCTGCTATTTTCTCCGTTCGGCATGCTTCGTTGTAGCTCTCTTGCCGGTCGCCGGCTTAGCGGCTTGCTTTGCGCGACTAGCTCTGGGGAGAGAAGGAGATAGCGCCGGAAACCTCGCCTTTTGCCTTCTTCGGCGCTGGAACCTGGTTGCTGCGCCTTCTCTTTGTCCATGTGCACACACACGATTCCTCAGCGAAAACCATGCAGAAACCTTTCCACGAGCACCCAGGGATGTGCACCCAGCACCACGTGCACGCACACGCAGCTAGAGAAAAGCACCTACCTTTTCACACACTGAAGCCTAAGCAAACGCGTGGCCACACACACGCACACATCCGCAAGCGCGCCTACTCCCATCTATTGAGGGAAAGACGGACGAGCTCTTTGGTTGCTCTTCACAGGCTTGTCCCTGATCTATAGCTGAGGGCAAACACTTGTGTGCTTGTGGGAGAGCCTGTGTCTTTCCTGGAAGCGTTTGGGAGTTTTGCTCAGACGCGTGTTTCCTCAAGTTCAAGAATCAAGATCTAGGATACCTGCAGACAGGTGCCTGTTTGTGTGGAGACAGTCTGTTTGAAACTGTGTTCCTCAGCGCCCGCTCTTTCTCCCCGTCGCTCCACACGCCTGGGAGTCCCTTTCTTTCTCTCCACAAGCACGTGTGTTGACTTCGTCGCACATGTGCATCTGCACAAGCGTTGAGCTCAGCAGAGCGTGTCTCTTGACACTTGATGTGCGTTGGCTGTGTCTGCCTGCTCCAGTGAAGAGAGAAACGGGAAATCATCTTGGTAGAGGCAACAAAGCAAAAGCGAGGCAGGATTGACATCTGCTCAACAGAGACGGATTCCCTGCGCTGACACAGTTCACAGTTACACGAGAAGCAATCTGAGCGGTCCGTCGACCGGAGACGTGTTTCCCAAGAGGTCGTTTAGCGAGTGAACAGCAGTGTGCGCGACTTTCAGGAGTGTGCCTGGAAAGTGCCAGAATCACCAGGAGCATCTGTGCAAAAGCTGCTGCCTCTGTGACCGCATTGAGGCACGTTCGCGTGTCTGCGAGTATATAGACGGCTCTTTCGCGTTCACTCCGAGGGAAACGGTCCGCTATTGCTTCTGTGCGCACAGACGCGATTCCCTTGTCTCTTGCGAACACAGGGAACTCTGTGCATCCAAATCTACAGGCTAAGGACGCGTCTGCATATGTTTTGGTGAACAATCGAGTGTGCGTGTTCTGACAGCTGCCTCTATGCAGACGTCTCCACAGAGCCACTTCTGAATGCCCCGCAGCCCAGGACTGAATGGATACACTAACAAGTGCACCGGTGTGAGCAACCACATATGCAGAAGGACGTCTTTCATCTCACAGAAGCGCGAACGTCTTGGCGTTCAAGCACATGGCAGAAACAAGGTGTGAACAGATGAGCTGCTGCTATTTTCTCCGTTCGGCATGCTTCGTTGTAGCTCTCTTGCCGGTCGCCGGCTTAGCGGCTTGCTTTGCGCGACTAGCTCTGGGGAGAGAAGGAGATAGCGCCGGAAACCTCGCCTTTTGCCTTCTTCGGCGCTGGAACCTGGTTGCTGCGCCTTCTCTTTGTCCATGTGCACACACACGATTCCTCAGCGAAAACCATGCAGAAACCTTTCCACGAGCACCCAGGGATGTGCACCCAGCACCACGTGCACGCACACGCAGCTAGAGAAAAGCACCTACCTTTTCACACACTGAAGCCTAAGCAAACGCGTGGCCACACACACGCACACATCCGCAAGCGCGCCTACTCCCATCTATTGAGGGAAAGACGGACGAGCTCTTTGGTTGCTCTTCACAGGCTTGTCCCTGATCTATAGCTGAGGGCAAACACTTGTGTGCTTGTGGGAGAGCCTGTGTCTTTCCTGGAAGCGTTTGGGAGTTTTGCTCAGACGCGTGTTTCCTCAAGTTCAAGAATCAAGATCTAGGATACCTGCAGACAGGTGCCTGTTTGTGTGGAGACAGTCTGTTTGAAACTGTGTTCCTCAGCGCCCGCTCTTTCTCCCCGTCGCTCCACACGCCTGGGAGTCCCTTTCTTTCTCTCCACAAGCACGTGTGTTGACTTCGTCGCACATGTGCATCTGCACAAGCGTTGAGCTCAGCAGAGCGTGTCTCTTGACACTTGATGTGCGTTGGCTGTGTCTGCCTGCTCCAGTGAAGAGAGAAACGGGAAATCATCTTGGTAGAGGCAACAAAGCAAAAGCGAGGCAGGATTGACATCTGCTCAACAGAGACGGATTCCCTGCGCTGACACAGTTCACAGTTACACGAGAAGCAATCTGAGCGGTCCGTCGACCGGAGACGTGTTTCCCAAGAGGTCGTTTAGCGAGTGAACAGCAGTGTGCGCGACTTTCAGGAGTGTGCCTGGAAAGTGCCAGAATCACCAGGAGCATCTGTGCAAAAGCTGCTGCCTCTGTGACCGCATTGAGGCACGTTCGCGTGTCTGCGAGTATATAGACGGCTCTTTCGCGTTCACTCCGAGGGAAACGGTCCGCTATTGCTTCTGTGCGCACAGACGCGATTCCCTTGTCTCTTGCGAACACAGGGAACTCTGTGCATCCAAATCTACAGGCTAAGGACGCGTCTGCATATGTTTTGGTGAACAATCGAGTGTGCGTGTTCTGACAGCTGCCTCTATGCAGACGTCTCCACAGAGCCACTTCTGAATGCCCCGCAGCCCAGGACTGAATGGATACACTAACAAGTGCACCGGTGTGAGCAACCACATATGCAGAAGGACGTCTTTCATCTCACAGAAGCGCGAACGTCTTGGCGTTCAAGCACATGGCAGAAACAAGGTGTGAACAGATGAGCTGCTGCTATTTTCTCCGTTCGGCATGCTTCGTTGTAGCTCTCTTGCCGGTCGCCGGCTTAGCGGCTTGCTTTGCGCGACTAGCTCTGGGGAGAGAAGGAGATAGCGCCGGAAACCTCGCCTTTTGCCTTCTTCGGCGCTGGAACCTGGTTGCTGCGCCTTCTCTTTGTCCATGTGCACACACACGATTCCTCAGCGAAAACCATGCAGAAACCTTTCCACGAGCACCCAGGGATGTGCACCCAGCACCACGTGCACGCACACGCAGCTAGAGAAAAGCACCTACCTTTTCACACACTGATGCCTAAGCAAACGCGTGGCCACACACACGCACACATCCGCAAGCGCGCCTACTCCCATCTATTGAGGGAAAGACGGACGAGCTCTTTGGTTGCTCTTCACAGGCTTGTCCCTGATCTATAGCTGAGGGCAAACACTTGTGTGCTTGTGGGAGAGCCTGTGTCTTTCCTGGAAGCGTTTGGGAGTTTTGCTCAGACGCGTGTTTCCTCAAGTTCAAGAATCAAGATCTAGGATACCTGCAGACAGGTGCCTGTTTGTGTGGAGACAGTCTGTTTGAAACTGTGTTCCTCAGCGCCCGCTCTTTCTCCCCGTCGCTCCACACGCCTGGGAGTCCCTTTCTTTCTCTCCACAAGCACGTGTGTTGACTTCGTCGCACATGTGCATCTGCACAAGCGTTGAGCTCAGCAGAGCGTGTCTCTTGACACTTGATGTGCGTTGGCTGTGTCTGCCTGCTCCAGTGAAGAGAGAAACGGGAAATCATCTTGGTAGAGGCAACAAAGCAAAAGCGAGGCAGGATTGACATCTGCTCAACAGAGACGGATTCCCTGCGCTGACACAGTTCACAGTTACACGAGAAGCAATCTGAGCGGTCCGTCGACCGGAGACGTGTTTCCCAAGAGGTCGTTTAGCGAGTGAACAGCAGTGTGCGCGACTTTCAGGAGTGTGCCTGGAAAGTGCCAGAATCACCAGGAGCATCTGTGCAAAAGCTGCTGCCTCTGTGACCGCATTGAGGCACGTTCGCGTGTCTGCGAGTATATAGACGGCTCTTTCGCGTTCACTCCGAGGGAAACGGTCCGCTATTGCTTCTGTGCGCACAGACGCGATTCCCTTGTCTCTTGCGAACACAGGGAACTCTGTGCATCCAAATCTACAGGCTAAGGACGCGTCTGCATATGTTTTGGTGAACAATCGAGTGTGCGTGTTCTGACAGCTGCCTCTATGCAGACGTCTCCACAGAGCCACTTCTGAATGCCCCGCAGCCCAGGACTGAATGGATACACTAACAAGTGCACCGGTGTGAGCAACCACATATGCAGAAGGACGTCTTTCATCTCACAGAAGCGCGAACGTCTTGGCGTTCAAGCACATGGCAGAAACAAGGTGTGAACAGATGAGCTGCTGCTATTTTCTCCGTTCGGCATGCTTCGTTGTAGCTCTCTTGCCGGTCGCCGGCTTAGCGGCTTGCTTTGCGCGACTAGCTCTGGGGAGAGAAGGAGATAGCGCCGGAAACCTCGCCTTTTGCCTTCTTCGGCGCTGGAACCTGGTTGCTGCGCCTTCTCTTTGTCCATGTGCACACACACGATTCCTCAGCGAAAACCATGCAGAAACCTTTCCACGAGCACCCAGGGATGTGCACCCAGCACCACGTGCACGCACACGCAGCTAGAGAAAAGCACCTACCTTTTCACACACTGATGCCTAAGCAAACGCGTGGCCACACACACGCACACATCCGCAAGCGCGCCTACTCCCATCTATTGAGGGAAAGACGGACGAGCTCTTTGGTTGCTCTTCACAGGCTTGTCCCTGATCTATAGCTGAGGGCAAACACTTGTGTGCTTGTGGGAGAGCCTGTGTCTTTCCTGGAAGCGTTTGGGAGTTTTGCTCAGACGCGTGTTTCCTCAAGTTCAAGAATCAAGATCTAGGATACCTGCAGACAGGTGCCTGTTTGTGTGGAGACAGTCTGTTTGAAACTGTGTTCCTCAGCGCCCGCTCTTTCTCCCCGTCGCTCCACACGCCTGGGAGTCCCTTTCTTTCTCTCCACAAGCACGTGTGTTGACTTCGTCGCACATGTGCATCTGCACAAGCGTTGAGCTCAGCAGAGCGTGTCTCTTGACACTTGATGTGCGTTGGCTGTGTCTGCCTGCTCCAGTGAAGAGAGAAACGGGAA
Organism: Patagioenas fasciata; assembly: GCF_037038585.1. NCBI lineage: Eukaryota > Metazoa > Chordata > Aves > Columbiformes > Columbidae > Patagioenas > Patagioenas fasciata. Next base: position 61,435 of record NW_027288654.1, on the reverse strand, counting down.
ATCATCTTGGTAGAGGCAACAAAGCAAAAGCGAGGCAGGATTGACATCTGCTCAACAGAGACGGATTCCCTGCGCTGACACAGTTCACAGTTACACGAGAAGCAATCTGAGCGGTCCGTCGACCGGAGACGTGTTTCCCAAGAGGTCGTTTAGCGAGTGAACAGCAGTGTGCGCGACTTTCAGGAGTGTGCCTGGAAAGTGCCAGAATCACCAGGAGCATCTGTGCAAAAGCTGCTGCCTCTGTGACCGCATTGAGGCACGTTCGCGTGTCTGCGAGTATATAGACGGCTCTTTCGCGTTCACTCCGAGGGAAACGGTCCGCTATTGCTTCTGTGCGCACAGACGCGATTCCCTTGTCTCTTGCGAACACAGGGAACTCTGTGCATCCAAATCTACAGGCTAAGGACGCGTCTGCATATGTTTTGGTGAACAATCGAGTGTGCGTGTTCTGACAGCTGCCTCTATGCAGACGTCTCCACAGAGCCACTTCTGAATGCCCCGCAGCCCAGGACTGAATGGATACACTAACAAGTGCACCGGTGTGAGCAACCACATATGCAGAAGGACGTCTTTCATCTCACAGAAGCGCGAACGTCTTGGCGTTCAAGCACATGGCAGAAACAAGGTGTGAACAGATGAGCTGCTGCTATTTTCTCCGTTCGGCATGCTTCGTTGTAGCTCTCTTGCCGGTCGCCGGCTTAGCGGCTTGCTTTGCGCGACTAGCTCTGGGGAGAGAAGGAGATAGCGCCGGAAACCTCGCCTTTTGCCTTCTTCGGCGCTGGAACCTGGTTGCTGCGCCTTCTCTTTGTCCATGTGCACACACACGATTCCTCAGCGAAAACCATGCAGAAACCTTTCCACGAGCACCCAGGGATGTGCACCCAGCACCACGTGCACGCACACGCAGCTAGAGAAAAGCACCTACCTTTTCACACACTGAAGCCTAAGCAAACGCGTGGCCACACACACGCACACATCCGCAAGCGCGCCTACTCCCATCTATTGAGGGAAAGACGGACGAGCTCTTTGGTTGCTCTTCACAGGCTTGTCCCTGATCTATAGCTGAGGGCAAACACTTGTGTGCTTGTGGGAGAGCCTGTGTCTTTCCTGGAAGCGTTTGGGAGTTTTGCTCAGACGCGTGTTTCCTCAAGTTCAAGAATCAAGATCTAGGATACCTGCAGACAGGTGCCTGTTTGTGTGGAGACAGTCTGTTTGAAACTGTGTTCCTCAGCGCCCGCTCTTTCTCCCCGTCGCTCCACACGCCTGGGAGTCCCTTTCTTTCTCTCCACAAGCACGTGTGTTGACTTCGTCGCACATGTGCATCTGCACAAGCGTTGAGCTCAGCAGAGCGTGTCTCTTGACACTTGATGTGCGTTGGCTGTGTCTGCCTGCTCCAGTGAAGAGAGAAACGGGAAATCATCTTGGTAGAGGCAACAAAGCAAAAGCGAGGCAGGATTGACATCTGCTCAACAGAGACGGATTCCCTGCGCTGACACAGTTCACAGTTACACGAGAAGCAATCTGAGCGGTCCGTCGACCGGAGACGTGTTTCCCAAGAGGTCGTTTAGCGAGTGAACAGCAGTGTGCGCGACTTTCAGGAGTGTGCCTGGAAAGTGCCAGAATCACCAGGAGCATCTGTGCAAAAGCTGCTGCCTCTGTGACCGCATTGAGGCACGTTCGCGTGTCTGCGAGTATATAGACGGCTCTTTCGCGTTCACTCCGAGGGAAACGGTCCGCTATTGCTTCTGTGCGCACAGACGCGATTCCCTTGTCTCTTGCGAACACAGGGAACTCTGTGCATCCAAATCTACAGGCTAAGGACGCGTCTGCATATGTTTTGGTGAACAATCGAGTGTGCGTGTTCTGACAGCTGCCTCTATGCAGACGTCTCCACAGAGCCACTTCTGAATGCCCCGCAGCCCAGGACTGAATGGATACACTAACAAGTGCACCGGTGTGAGCAACCACATATGCAGAAGGACGTCTTTCATCTCACAGAAGCGCGAACGTCTTGGCGTTCAAGCACATGGCAGAAACAAGGTGTGAACAGATGAGCTGCTGCTATTTTCTCCGTTCGGCATGCTTCGTTGTAGCTCTCTTGCCGGTCGCCGGCTTAGCGGCTTGCTTTGCGCGACTAGCTCTGGGGAGAGAAGGAGATAGCGCCGGAAACCTCGCCTTTTGCCTTCTTCGGCGCTGGAACCTGGTTGCTGCGCCTTCTCTTTGTCCATGTGCACACACACGATTCCTCAGCGAAAACCATGCAGAAACCTTTCCACGAGCACCCAGGGATGTGCACCCAGCACCACGTGCACGCACACGCAGCTAGAGAAAAGCACCTACCTTTTCACACACTGAAGCCTAAGCAAACGCGTGGCCACACACACGCACACATCCGCAAGCGCGCCTACTCCCATCTATTGAGGGAAAGACGGACGAGCTCTTTGGTTGCTCTTCACAGGCTTGTCCCTGATCTATAGCTGAGGGCAAACACTTGTGTGCTTGTGGGAGAGCCTGTGTCTTTCCTGGAAGCGTTTGGGAGTTTTGCTCAGACGCGTGTTTCCTCAAGTTCAAGAATCAAGATCTAGGATACCTGCAGACAGGTGCCTGTTTGTGTGGAGACAGTCTGTTTGAAACTGTGTTCCTCAGCGCCCGCTCTTTCTCCCCGTCGCTCCACACGCCTGGGAGTCCCTTTCTTTCTCTCCACAAGCACGTGTGTTGACTTCGTCGCACATGTGCATCTGCACAAGCGTTGAGCTCAGCAGAGCGTGTCTCTTGACACTTGATGTGCGTTGGCTGTGTCTGCCTGCTCCAGTGAAGAGAGAAACGGGAAATCATCTTGGTAGAGGCAACAAAGCAAAAGCGAGGCAGGATTGACATCTGCTCAACAGAGACGGATTCCCTGCGCTGACACAGTTCACAGTTACACGAGAAGCAATCTGAGCGGTCCGTCGACCGGAGACGTGTTTCCCAAGAGGTCGTTTAGCGAGTGAACAGCAGTGTGCGCGACTTTCAGGAGTGTGCCTGGAAAGTGCCAGAATCACCAGGAGCATCTGTGCAAAAGCTGCTGCCTCTGTGACCGCATTGAGGCACGTTCGCGTGTCTGCGAGTATATAGACGGCTCTTTCGCGTTCACTCCGAGGGAAACGGTCCGCTATTGCTTCTGTGCGCACAGACGCGATTCCCTTGTCTCTTGCGAACACAGGGAACTCTGTGCATCCAAATCTACAGGCTAAGGACGCGTCTGCATATGTTTTGGTGAACAATCGAGTGTGCGTGTTCTGACAGCTGCCTCTATGCAGACGTCTCCACAGAGCCACTTCTGAATGCCCCGCAGCCCAGGACTGAATGGATACACTAACAAGTGCACCGGTGTGAGCAACCAGATATGCAGAAGGACGTCTTTCATCTCACAGAAGCGCGAACGTCTTGGCGTTCAAGCACATGGCAGAAACAAGGTGTGAACAGATGAGCTGCTGCTATTTTCTCCGTTCGGCATGCTTCGTTGTAGCTCTCTTGCCGGTCGCCGGCTTAGCGGCTTGCTTTGCGCGACTAGCTCTGGGGAGAGAAGGAGATAGCGCCGGAAACCTCGCCTTTTGCCTTCTTCGGCGCTGGAACCTGGTTGCTGCGCCTTCTCTTTGTCCATGTGCACACACACGATTCCTCAGCGAAAACCATGCAGAAACCTTTCCACGAGCACCCAGGGATGTGCACCCAGCACCACGTGCACGCACACGCAGCTAGAGAAAAGCACCTACCTTTTCACACACTGAAGCCTAAGCAAACGCGTGGCCACACACACGCACACATCCGCAAGCGCGCCTACTCCCATCTATTGAGGGAAAGACGGACGAGCTCTTTGGTTGCTCTTCACAGGCTTGTCCCTGATCTATAGCTGAGGGCAAACACTTGTGTGCTTGTGGGAGAGCCTGTGTCTTTCCTGGAAGCGTTTGGGAGTTTTGCTCAGACGCGTGTTTCCTCAAGTTCAAGAATCAAGATCTAGGATACCTGCAGACAGGTGCCTGTTTGTGTGGAGACAGTCTGTTTGAAACTGTGTTCCTCAGCGCCCGCTCTTTCTCCCCGTCGCTCCACACGCCTGGGAGTCCCTTTCTTTCTCTCCACAAGCACGTGTGTTGACTTCGTCGCACATGTGCATCTGCACAAGCGTTGAGCTCAGCAGAGCGTGTCTCTTGACACTTGATGTGCGTTGGCTGTGTCTGCCTGCTCCAGTGAAGAGAGAAACGGGAAATCATCTTGGTAGAGGCAACAAAGCAAAAGCGAGGCAGGATTGACATCTGCTCAACAGAGACGGATTCCCTGCGCTGACACAGTTCACAGTTACACGAGAAGCAATCTGAGCGGTCCGTCGACCGGAGACGTGTTTCCCAAGAGGTCGTTTAGCGAGTGAACAGCAGTGTGCGCGACTTTCAGGAGTGTGCCTGGAAAGTGCCAGAATCACCAGGAGCATCTGTGCAAAAGCTGCTGCCTCTGTGACCGCATTGAGGCACGTTCGCGTGTCTGCGAGTATATAGACGGCTCTTTCGCGTTCACTCCGAGGGAAACGGTCCGCTATTGCTTCTGTGCGCACAGACGCGATTCCCTTGTCTCTTGCGAACACAGGGAACTCTGTGCATCCAAATCTACAGGCTAAGGACGCGTCTGCATATGTTTTGGTGAACAATCGAGTGTGCGTGTTCTGACAGCTGCCTCTATGCAGACGTCTCCACAGAGCCACTTCTGAATGCCCCGCAGCCCAGGACTGAATGGATACACTAACAAGTGCACCGGTGTGAGCAACCACATATGCAGAAGGACGTCTTTCATCTCACAGAAGCGCGAACGTCTTGGCGTTCAAGCACATGGCAGAAACAAGGTGTGAACAGATGAGCTGCTGCTATTTTCTCCGTTCGGCATGCTTCGTTGTAGCTCTCTTGCCGGTCGCCGGCTTAGCGGCTTGCTTTGCGCGACTAGCTCTGGGGAGAGAAGGAGATAGCGCCGGAAACCTCGCCTTTTGCCTTCTTCGGCGCTGGAACCTGGTTGCTGCGCCTTCTCTTTGTCCATGTGCACACACACGATTCCTCAGCGAAAACCATGCAGAAACCTTTCCACGAGCACCCAGGGATGTGCACCCAGCACCACGTGCACGCACACGCAGCTAGAGAAAAGCACCTACCTTTTCACACACTGAAGCCTAAGCAAACGCGTGGCCACACACACGCACACATCCGCAAGCGCGCCTACTCCCATCTATTGAGGGAAAGACGGACGAGCTCTTTGGTTGCTCTTCACAGGCTTGTCCCTGATCTATAGCTGAGGGCAAACACTTGTGTGCTTGTGGGAGAGCCTGTGTCTTTCCTGGAAGCGTTTGGGAGTTTTGCTCAGACGCGTGTTTCCTCAAGTTCAAGAATCAAGATCTAGGATACCTGCAGACAGGTGCCTGTTTGTGTGGAGACAGTCTGTTTGAAACTGTGTTCCTCAGCGCCCGCTCTTTCTCCCCGTCGCTCCACACGCCTGGGAGTCCCTTTCTTTCTCTCCACAAGCACGTGTGTTGACTTCGTCGCACATGTGCATCTGCACAAGCGTTGAGCTCAGCAGAGCGTGTCTCTTGACACTTGATGTGCGTTGGCTGTGTCTGCCTGCTCCAGTGAAGAGAGAAACGGGAAATCATCTTGGTAGAGGCAACAAAGCAAAAGCGAGGCAGGATTGACATCTGCTCAACAGAGACGGATTCCCTGCGCTGACACAGTTCACAGTTACACGAGAAGCAATCTGAGCGGTCCGTCGACCGGAGACGTGTTTCCCAAGAGGTCGTTTAGCGAGTGAACAGCAGTGTGCGCGACTTTCAGGAGTGTGCCTGGAAAGTGCCAGAATCACCAGGAGCATCTGTGCAAAAGCTGCTGCCTCTGTGACCGCATTGAGGCACGTTCGCGTGTCTGCGAGTATATAGACGGCTCTTTCGCGTTCACTCCGAGGGAAACGGTCCGCTATTGCTTCTGTGCGCACAGACGCGATTCCCTTGTCTCTTGCGAACACAGGGAACTCTGTGCATCCAAATCTACAGGCTAAGGACGCGTCTGCATATGTTTTGGTGAACAATCGAGTGTGCGTGTTCTGACAGCTGCCTCTATGCAGACGTCTCCACAGAGCCACTTCTGAATGCCCCGCAGCCCAGGACTGAATGGATACACTAACAAGTGCACCGGTGTGAGCAACCACATATGCAGAAGGACGTCTTTCATCTCACAGAAGCGCGAACGTCTTGGCGTTCAAGCACATGGCAGAAACAAGGTGTGAACAGATGAGCTGCTGCTATTTTCTCCGTTCGGCATGCTTCGTTGTAGCTCTCTTGCCGGTCGCCGGCTTAGCGGCTTGCTTTGCGCGACTAGCTCTGGGGAGAGAAGGAGATAGCGCCGGAAACCTCGCCTTTTGCCTTCTTCGGCGCTGGAACCTGGTTGCTGCGCCTTCTCTTTGTCCATGTGCACACACACGATTCCTCAGCGAAAACCATGCAGAAACCTTTCCACGAGCACCCAGGGATGTGCACCCAGCACCACGTGCACGCACACGCAGCTAGAGAAAAGCACCTACCTTTTCACACACTGATGCCTAAGCAAACGCGTGGCCACACACACGCACACATCCGCAAGCGCGCCTACTCCCATCTATTGAGGGAAAGACGGACGAGCAACGTCCTGACAGGCTTGAGGGGAAAAACGTCCGTTGACGGTTGGCGTACTGCACGCCCGCCTACGGGGCTGCAGGGGAATCCACATTTGGAAGGTACCTGAAGATGTGTGCCTGTTCTTGGAGCTCCGCTAGTAGGGTAGCAAAGACACTCGTAGGCAGTACTGAATGCTGCTCCGTGCTACTTCTCCTCCGCTGGCAAATGCTTCACAGTCGCCCGAGGAAAGACGTTTAACAATCGATCTCCAAGAGGAACGAAACACATGATGCCATAAGGCGAAAGAATAGCAGGGCATCTCTTCACAGGCTTGTCCCTGATCTATAGCTGAGGGCAAACACTTGTGTGCTTGTGGGAGAGCCTGTGTCTTTCCTGGAAGCGTTTGGGAGTTTTGCTCAGACGCGTGTTTCCTCAAGTTCAAGAATCAAGATCTAGGATACCTGCAGACAGGTGCCTGTTTGTGTGGAGACAGTCTGTTTGAAACTGTGTTCCTCAGCGCCCGCTCTTTCTCCCCGTCGCTCCACACGCCTGGGAGTCCCTTTCTTTCTCTCCACAAGCACGTGTGTTGACTTCGTCGCACATGTGCATCTGCACAAGCGTTGAGCTCAGCAGAGCGTGTCTCTTGACACTTGATGTGCGTTGGCTGTGTCTGCCTGCTCCAGTGAAGAGAGAAACGGGAAATCATCTTGGTAGAGGCAACAAAGCAAAAGCGAGGCAGGATTGACATCTGCTCAACAGAGACGGATTCCCTGCGCTGACACAGTTCACAGTTACACGAGAAGCAATCTGAGCGGTCCGTCGACCGGAGACGTGTTTCCCAAGAGGTCGTTTAGCGAGTGAACAGCAGTGTGCGCGACTTTCAGGAGTGTGCCTGGAAAGTGCCAGAATCACCAGGAGCATCTGTGCAAAAGCTGCTGCCTCTGTGACCGCATTGAGGCACGTTCGCGTGTCTGCGAGTATATAGACGGCTCTTTCGCGTTCACTCCGAGGGAAACGGTCCGCTATTGCTTCTGTGCGCACAGACGCGATTCCCTTGTCTCTTGCGAACACAGGGAACTCTGTGCATCCAAATCTACAGGCTAAGGACGCGTCTGCATATGTTTTGGTGAACAATCGAGTGTGCGTGTTCTGACAGCTGCCTCTATGCAGACGTCTCCACAGAGCCACTTCTGAATGCCCCGCAGCCCAGGACTGAATGGATACACTAACAAGTGCACCGGTGTGAGCAACCACATATGCAGAAGGACGTCTTTCATCTCACAGAAGCGCGAACGTCTTGGCGTTCAAGCACATGGCAGAAACAAGGTGTGAACAGATGAGCTGCTGCTATTTTCTCCGTTCGGCATGCTTCGTTGTAGCTCTCTTGCCGGTCGCCGGCTTAGCGGCTTGCTTTGCGCGACTAGCTCTGGGGAGAGAAGGAGATAGCGCCGGAAACCTCGCCTTTTGCCTTCTTCGGCGCTGGAACCTGGTTGCTGCGCCTTCTCTTTGTCCATGTGCACACACACGATTCCTCAGCGAAAACCATGCAGAAACCTTTCCACGAGCACCCAGGGATGTGCACCCAGCACCACGTGCACGCACACGCAGCTAGAGAAAAGCACCTACCTTTTCACACACTGAAGCCTAAGCAAACGCGTGGCCACACACACGCACACATCCGCAAGCGCGCCTACTCCCATCTATTGAGGGAAAGACGGACGAGCAACGTCCTGACAGGCTTGAGGGGAAAAACGTCCGTTGACGGTTGGCGTACTGCACGCCCGCCTACGGGGCTGCAGGGGAATCCACATTTGGAAGGTACCTGAAGATGTGTGCCTGTTCTTGGAGCTCCGCTAGTAGGGTAGCAAAGACACTCGTAGGCAGTACTGAATGCTGCTCCGTGCTACTTCTCCTCCGCTGGCAAATGCTTCAGTGTCGCCCGAGGAAAGACGTTTAACAATCGATCTCCAAGAGGAACGAAACACATGATGCCATAAGGCGAAAGAATAGCAGGGCATCTCTTCACAGGCTTGTCCCTGATCTATAGCTGAGGGCAAACACTTGTGTGCTTGTGGGAGAGCCTGTGTCTTTCCTGGAAGCGTTTGGGAGTTTTGCTCAGACGCGTGTTTCCTCAAGTTCAAGAATCAAGATCTAGGATACCTGCAGACAGGTGCCTGTTTGTGTGGAGACAGTCTGTTTGAAACTGTGTTCCTCAGCGCCCGCTCTTTCTCCCCGTCGCTCCACACGCCTGGGAGTCCCTTTCTTTCTCTCCACAAGCACGTGTGTTGACTTCGTCGCACATGTGCATCTGCACAAGCGTTGAGCTCAGCAGAGCGTGTCTCTTGACACTTGATGTGCGTTGGCTGTGTCTGCCTGCTCCAGTGAAGAGAGAAACGGGAAATCATCTTGGTAGAGGCAACAAAGCAAAAGCGAGGCAGGATTGACATCTGCTCAACAGAGACGGATTCCCTGCGCTGACACAGTTCACAGTTACACGAGAAGCAATCTGAGCGGTCCGTCGACCGGAGACGTGTTTCCCAAGAGGTCGTTTAGCGAGTGAACAGCAGTGTGCGCGACTTTCAGGAGTGTGCCTGGAAAGTGCCAGAATCACCAGGAGCATCTGTGCAAAAGCTGCTGCCTCTGTGACCGCATTGAGGCACGTTCGCGTGTCTGCGAGTATATAGACGGCTCTTTCGCGTTCACTCCGAGGGAAACGGTCCGCTATTGCTTCTGTGCGCACAGACGCGATTCCCTTGTCTCTTGCGAACACAGGGAACTCTGTGCATCCAAATCTACAGGCTAAGGACGCGTCTGCATATGTTTTGGTGAACAATCGAGTGTGCGTGTTCTGACAGCTGCCTCTATGCAGACGTCTCCACAGAGCCACTTCTGAATGCCCCGCAGCCCAGGACTGAATGGATACACTAACAAGTGCACCGGTGTGAGCAACCACATATGCAGAAGGACGTCTTTCATCTCACAGAAGCGCGAACGTCTTGGCGTTCAAGCACATGGCAGAAACAAGGTGTGAACAGATGAGCTGCTGCTATTTTCTCCGTTCGGCATGCTTCGTTGTAGCTCTCTTGCCGGTCGCCGGCTTAGCGGCTTGCTTTGCGCGACTAGCTCTGGGGAGAGAAGGAGATAGCGCCGGAAACCTCGCCTTTTGCCTTCTTCGGCGCTGGAACCTGGTTGCTGCGCCTTCTCTTTGTCCATGTGCACACACACGATTCCTCAGCGAAAACCATGCAGAAACCTTTCCACGAGCACCCAGGGATGTGCACCCAGCACCACGTGCACGCACACGCAGCTAGAGAAAAGCACCTACCTTTTCACACACTGAAGCCTAAGCAAACGCGTGGCCACACACACGCACACATCCGCAAGCGCGCCTACTCCCATCTATTGAGGGAAAGACGGACGAGCAACGTCCTGACAGGCTTGAGGGGAAAAACGTCCGTTGACGGTTGGCGTACTGCACGCCCGCCTACGGGGCTGCAGGGGAATCCACATTTGGAAGGTACCTGAAGATGTGTGCCTGTTCTTGGAGCTCCGCTAGTAGGGTAGCAAAGACACTCGTAGGCAGTACTGAATGCTGCTCCGTGCTACTTCTCCTCCGCTGGCAAATGCTTCAGTGTCGCCCGAGGAAAGACGTTTAACAATCGATCTCCAAGAGGAACGAAACACATGATGCCATAAGGCGAAAGAATAGCAGGGCATCTCTTCACAGGCTTGTCCCTGATCTATAGCTGAGGGCAAACACTTGTGTGCTTGTGGGAGAGCCTGTGTCTTTCCTGGAAGCGTTTGGGAGTTTTGCTCAGACGCGTGTTTCCTCAAGTTCAAGAATCAAGATCTAGGATACCTGCAGACAGGTGCCTGTTTGTGTGGAGACAGTCTGTTTGAAACTGTGTTCCTCAGCGCCCGCTCTTTCTCCCCGTCGCTCCACACGCCTGGGAGTCCCTTTCTTTCTCTCCACAAGCACGTGTGTTGACTTCGTCGCACATGTGCATCTGCACAAGCGTTGAGCTCAGCAGAGCGTGTCTCTTGACACTTGATGTGCGTTGGCTGTGTCTGCCTGCTCCAGTGAAGAGAGAAACGGGAAATCATCTTGGTAGAGGCAACAAAGCAAAAGCGAGGCAGGATTGACATCTGCTCAACAGAGACGGATTCCCTGCGCTGACACAGTTCACAGTTACACGAGAAGCAATCTGAGCGGTCCGTCGACCGGAGACGTGTTTCCCAAGAGGTCGTTTAGCGAGTGAACAGCAGTGTGCGCGACTTTCAGGAGTGTGCCTGGAAAGTGCCAGAATCACCAGGAGCATCTGTGCAAAAGCTGCTGCCTCTGTGACCGCATTGAGGCACGTTCGCGTGTCTGCGAGTATATAGACGGCTCTTTCGCGTTCACTCCGAGGGAAACGGTCCGCTATTGCTTCTGTGCGCACAGACGCGATTCCCTTGTCTCTTGCGAACACAGGGAACTCTGTGCATCCAAATCTACAGGCTAAGGACGCGTCTGCATATGTTTTGGTGAACAATCGAGTGTGCGTGTTCTGACAGCTGCCTCTATGCAGACGTCTCCACAGAGCCACTTCTGAATGCCCCGCAGCCCAGGACTGAATGGATACACTAACAAGTGCACCGGTGTGAGCAACCACATATGCAGAAGGACGTCTTTCATCTCACAGAAGCGCGAACGTCTTGGCGTTCAAGCACATGGCAGAAACAAGGTGTGAACAGATGAGCTGCTGCTATTTTCTCCGTTCGGCATGCTTCGTTGTAGCTCTCTTGCCGGTCGCCGGCTTAGCGGCTTGCTTTGCGCGACTAGCTCTGGGGAGAGAAGGAGATAGCGCCGGAAACCTCGCCTTTTGCCTTCTTCGGCGCTGGAACCTGGTTGCTGCGCCTTCTCTTTGTCCATGTGCACACACACGATTCCTCAGCGAAAACCATGCAGAAACCTTTCCACGAGCACCCAGGGATGTGCACCCAGCACCACGTGCACGCACACGCAGCTAGAGAAAAGCACCTACCTTTTCACACACTGATGCCTAAGCAAACGCGTGGCCACACACACGCACACATCCGCAAGCGCGCCTACTCCCATCTATTGAGGGAAAGACGGACGAGCTCTTTGGTTGCTCTTCACAGGCTTGTCCCTGATCTATAGCTGAGGGCAAACACTTGTGTGCTTGTGGGAGAGCCTGTGTCTTTCCTGGAAGCGTTTGGGAGTTTTGCTCAGACGCGTGTTTCCTCAAGTTCAAGAATCAAGATCTAGGATACCTGCAGACAGGTGCCTGTTTGTGTGGAGACAGTCTGTTTGAAACTGTGTTCCTCAGCGCCCGCTCTTTCTCCCCGTCGCTCCACACGCCTGGGAGTCCCTTTCTTTCTCTCCACAAGCACGTGTGTTGACTTCGTCGCACATGTGCATCTGCACAAGCGTTGAGCTCAGCAGAGCGTGTCTCTTGACACTTGATGTGCGTTGGCTGTGTCTGCCTGCTCCAGTGAAGAGAGAAACGGGAAATCATCTTGGTAGAGGCAACAAAGCAAAAGCGAGGCAGGATTGACATCTGCTCAACAGAGACGGATTCCCTGCGCTGACACAGTTCACAGTTACACGAGAAGCAATCTGAGCGGTCCGTCGACCGGAGACGTGTTTCCCAAGAGGTCGTTTAGCGAGTGAACAGCAGTGTGCGCGACTTTCAGGAGTGTGCCTGGAAAGTGCCAGAATCACCAGGAGCATCTGTGCAAAAGCTGCTGCCTCTGTGACCGCATTGAGGCACGTTCGCGTGTCTGCGAGTATATAGACGGCTCTTTCGCGTTCACTCCGAGGGAAACGGTCCGCTATTGCTTCTGTGCGCACAGACGCGATTCCCTTGTCTCTTGCGAACACAGGGAACTCTGTGCATCCAAATCTACAGGCTAAGGACGCGTCTGCATATGTTTTGGTGAACAATCGAGTGTGCGTGTTCTGACAGCTGCCTCTATGCAGACGTCTCCACAGAGCCACTTCTGAATGCCCCGCAGCCCAGGACTGAATGGATACACTAACAAGTGCACCGGTGTGAGCAACCACATATGCAGAAGGACGTCTTTCATCTCACAGAAGCGCGAACGTCTTGGCGTTCAAGCACATGGCAGAAACAAGGTGTGAACAGATGAGCTGCTGCTATTTTCTCCGTTCGGCATGCTTCGTTGTAGCTCTCTTGCCGGTCGCCGGCTTAGCGGCTTGCTTTGCGCGACTAGCTCTGGGGAGAGAAGGAGATAGCGCCGGAAACCTCGCCTTTTGCCTTCTTCGGCGCTGGAACCTGGTTGCTGCGCCTTCTCTTTGTCCATGTGCACACACACGATTCCTCAGCGAAAACCATGCAGAAACCTTTCCACGAGCACCCAGGGATGTGCACCCAGCACCACGTGCACGCACACGCAGCTAGAGAAAAGCACCTACCTTTTCACACACTGATGCCTAAGCAAACGCGTGGCCACACACACGCACACATCCGCAAGCACGCCTACTCCCATCTATTGAGGGAAAGACGGACGAGCTCTTTGGTTGCTCTTCACAGGCTTGTCCCTGATCTATAGCTGAGGGCAAACACTTGTGTGCTTGTGGGAGAGCCTGTGTCTTTCCTGGAAGCGTTTGGGAGTTTTGCTCAGACGCGTGTTTCCTCAAGTTCAAGAATCAAGATCTAGGATACCTGCAGACAGGTGCCTGTTTGTGTGGAGACAGTCTGTTTGAAACTGTGTTCCTCAGCGCCCGCTCTTTCTCCCCGTCGCTCCACACGCCTGGGAGTCCCTTTCTTTCTCTCCACAAGCACGTGTGTTGACTTCGTCGCACATGTGCATCTGCACAAGCGTTGAGCTCAGCAGAGCGTGTCTCTTGACACTTGATGTGCGTTGGCTGTGTCTGCCTGCTCCAGTGAAGAGAGAAACGGGAAATCATCTTGGTAGAGGCAACAAAGCAAAAGCGAGGCAGGATTGACATCTGCTCAACAGAGACGGATTCCCTGCGCTGACACAGTTCACAGTTACACGAGAAGCAATCTGAGCGGTCCGTCGACCGGAGACGTGTTTCCCAAGAGGTCGTTTAGCGAGTGAACAGCAGTGTGCGCGACTTTCAGGAGTGTGCCTGGAAAGTGCCAGAATCACCAGGAGCATCTGTGCAAAAGCTGCTGCCTCTGTGACCGCATTGAGGCACGTTCGCGTGTCTGCGAGTATATAGACGGCTCTTTCGCGTTCACTCCGAGGGAAACGGTCCGCTATTGCTTCTGTGCGCACAGACGCGATTCCCTTGTCTCTTGCGAACACAGGGAACTCTGTGCATCCAAATCTACAGGCTAAGGACGCGTCTGCATATGTTTTGGTGAACAATCGAGTGTGCGTGTTCTGACAGCTGCCTCTATGCAGACGTCTCCACAGAGCCACTTCTGAATGCCCCGCAGCCCAGGACTGAATGGATACACTAACAAGTGCACCGGTGTGAGCAACCACATATGCAGAAGGACGTCTTTCATCTCACAGAAGCGCGAACGTCTTGGCGTTCAAGCACATGGCAGAAACAAGGTGTGAACAGATGAGCTGCTGCTATTTTCTCCGTTCGGCATGCTTCGTTGTAGCTCTCTTGCCGGTCGCCGGCTTAGCGGCTTGCTTTGCGCGACTAGCTCTGGGGAGAGAAGGAGATAGCGCCGGAAACCTCGCCTTTTGCCTTCTTCGGCGCTGGAACCTGGTTGCTGCGCCTTCTCTTTGTCCATGTGCACACACACGATTCCTCAGCGAAAACCATGCAGAAACCTTTCCACGAGCACCCAGGGATGTGCACCCAGCACCACGTGCACGCACACGCAGCTAGAGAAAAGCACCTACCTTTTCACACACTGATGCCTAAGCAAACGCGTGGCCACACACACGCACACATCCGCAAGCGCGCCTACTCCCATCTATTGAGAGAAAGACGGACGAGCTCTTTGGTTGCTCTTCACAGGCTTGTCCCTGATCTATAGCTGAGGGCAAACACTTGTGTGCTTGTGGGAGAGCCTGTGTCTTTCCTGGAAGCGTTTGGGAGTTTTGCTCAGACGCGTGTTTCCTCAAGTTCAAGAATCAAGATCTAGGATACCTGCAGACAGGTGCCTGTTTGTGTGGAGACAGTCTGTTTGAAACTGTGTTCCTCAGCGCCCGCTCTTTCTCCCCGTCGCTCCACACGCCTGGGAGTCCCTTTCTTTCTCTCCACAAGCACGTGTGTTGACTTCGTCGCACATGTGCATCTGCACAAGCGTTGAGCTCAGCAGAGCGTGTCTCTTGACACTTGATGTGCGTTGGCTGTGTCTGCCTGCTCCAGTGAAGAGAGAAACGGGAAATCATCTTGGTAGAGGCAACAAAGCAAAAGCGAGGCAGGATTGACATCTGCTCAACAGAGACGGATTCCCTGCGCTGACACAGTTCACAGTTACACGAGAAGCAATCTGAGCGGTCCGTCGACCGGAGACGTGTTTCCCAAGAGGTCGTTTAGCGAGTGAACAGCAGTGTGCGCGACTTTCAGGAGTGTGCCTGGAAAGTGCCAGAATCACCAGGAGCATCTGTGCAAAAGCTGCTGCCTCTGTGACCGCATTGAGGCACGTTCGCGTGTCTGCGAGTATATAGACGGCTCTTTCGCGTTCACTCCGAGGGAAACGGTCCGCTATTGCTTCTGTGCGCACAGACGCGATTCCCTTGTCTCTTGCGAACACAGGGAACTCTGTGCATCCAAATCTACAGGCTAAGGACGCGTCTGCATATGTTTTGGTGAACAATCGAGTGTGCGTGTTCTGACAGCTGCCTCTATGCAGACGTCTCCACAGAGCCACTTCTGAATGCCCCGCAGCCCAGGACTGAATGGATACACTAACAAGTGCACCGGTGTGAGCAACCACATATGCAGAAGGACGTCTTTCATCTCACAGAAGCGCGAACGTCTTGGCGTTCAAGCACATGGCAGAAACAAGGTGTGAACAGATGAGCTGCTGCTATTTTCTCCGTTCGGCATGCTTCGTTGTAGCTCTCTTGCCGGTCGCCGGCTTAGCGGCTTGCTTTGCGCGACTAGCTCTGGGGAGAGAAGGAGATAGCGCCGGAAACCTCGCCTTTTGCCTTCTTCGGCGCTGGAACCTGGTTGCTGCGCCTTCTCTTTGTCCATGTGCACACACACGATTCCTCAGCGAAAACCATGCAGAAACCTTTCCACGAGCACCCAGGGATGTGCACCCAGCACCACGTGCACGCACACGCAGCTAGAGAAAAGCACCTACCTTTTCACACACTGATGCCTAAGCAAACGCGTGGCCACACACACGCACACATCCGCAAGCGCGCCTACTCCCATCTATTGAGGGAAAGACGGACGAGCAACGTCCTGACAGGCTTGAGGGGAAAAACGTCCGTTGACGGTTGGCGTACTGCACGCCCGCCTACGGGGCTGCAGGGGAATCCACATTTGGAAGGTACCTGAAGATGTGTGCCTGTTCTTGGAGCTCCGCTAGTAGGGTAGCAAAGACACTCGTAGGCAGTACTGAATGCTGCTCCGTGCTACTTCTCCTCCGCTGGCAAATGCTTCACAGTCGCCCGAGGAAAGACGTTTAACAATCGATCTCCAAGAGGAACGAAACACATGATGCCATAAGGCGAAAGAATAGCAGGGCATCTCTTCACAGGCTTGTCCCTGATCTATAGCTGAGGGCAAACACTTGTGTGCTTGTGGGAGAGCCTGTGTCTTTCCTGGAAGCGTTTGGGAGTTTTGCTCAGACGCGTGTTTCCTCAAGTTCAAGAATCAAGATCTAGGATACCTGCAGACAGGTGCCTGTTTGTGTGGAGACAGTCTGTTTGAAACTGTGTTCCTCAGCGCCCGCTCTTTCTCCCCGTCGCTCCACACGCCTGGGAGTCCCTTTCTTTCTCTCCACAAGCACGTGTGTTGACTTCGTCGCACATGTGCATCTGCACAAGCGTTGAGCTCAGCAGAGCGTGTCTCTTGACACTTGATGTGCGTTGGCTGTGTCTGCCTGCTCCAGTGAAGAGAGAAACGGGAAATCATCTTGGTAGAGGCAACAAAGCAAAAGCGAGGCAGGATTGACATCTGCTCAACAGAGACGGATTCCCTGCGCTGACACAGTTCACAGTTACACGAGAAGCAATCTGAGCGGTCCGTCGACCGGAGACGTGTTTCCCAAGAGGTCGTTTAGCGAGTGAACAGCAGTGTGCGCGACTTTCAGGAGTGTGCCTGGAAAGTGCCAGAATCACCAGGAGCATCTGTGCAAAAGCTGCTGCCTCTGTGACCGCATTGAGGCACGTTCGCGTGTCTGCGAGTATATAGACGGCTCTTTCGCGTTCACTCCGAGGGAAACGGTCCGCTATTGCTTCTGTGCGCACAGACGCGATTCCCTTGTCTCTTGCGAACACAGGGAACTCTGTGCATCCAAATCTACAGGCTAAGGACGCGTCTGCATATGTTTTGGTGAACAATCGAGTGTGCGTGTTCTGACAGCTGCCTCTATGCAGACGTCTCCACAGAGCCACTTCTGAATGCCCCGCAGCCCAGGACTGAATGGATACACTAACAAGTGCACCGGTGTGAGCAACCACATATGCAGAAGGACGTCTTTCATCTCACAGAAGCGCGAACGTCTTGGCGTTCAAGCACATGGCAGAAACAAGGTGTGAACAGATGAGCTGCTGCTATTTTCTCCGTTCGGCATGCTTCGTTGTAGCTCTCTTGCCGGTCGCCGGCTTAGCGGCTTGCTTTGCGCGACTAGCTCTGGGGAGAGAAGGAGATAGCGCCGGAAACCTCGCCTTTTGCCTTCTTCGGCGCTGGAACCTGGTTGCTGCGCCTTCTCTTTGTCCATGTGCACACACACGATTCCTCAGCGAAAACCATGCAGAAACCTTTCCACGAGCACCCAGGGATGTGCACCCAGCACCACGTGCACGCACACGCAGCTAGAGAAAAGCACCTACCTTTTCACACACTGAAGCCTAAGCAAACGCGTGGCCACACACACGCACACATCCGCAAGCGCGCCTACTCCCATCTATTGAGGGAAAGACGGACGAGCAACGTCCTGACAGGCTTGAGGGGAAAAACGTCCGTTGACGGTTGGCGTACTGCACGCCCGCCTACGGGGCTGCAGGGGAATCCACATTTGGAAGGTACCTGAAGATGTGTGCCTGTTCTTGGAGCTCCGCTAGTAGGGTAGCAAAGACACTCGTAGGCAGTACTGAATGCTGCTCCGTGCTACTTCTCCTCCGCTGGCAAATGCTTCAGTGTCGCCCGAGGAAAGACGTTTAACAATCGATCTCCAAGAGGAACGAAACACATGATGCCATAAGGCGAAAGAATAGCAGGGCATCTCTTCACAGGCTTGTCCCTGATCTATAGCTGAGGGCAAACACTTGTGTGCTTGTGGGAGAGCCTGTGTCTTTCCTGGAAGCGTTTGGGAGTTTTGCTCAGACGCGTGTTTCCTCAAGTTCAAGAATCAAGATCTAGGATACCTGCAGACAGGTGCCTGTTTGTGTGGAGACAGTCTGTTTGAAACTGTGTTCCTCAGCGCCCGCTCTTTCTCCCCGTCGCTCCACACGCCTGGGAGTCCCTTTCTTTCTCTCCACAAGCACGTGTGTTGACTTCGTCGCACATGTGCATCTGCACAAGCGTTGAGCTCAGCAGAGCGTGTCTCTTGACACTTGATGTGCGTTGGCTGTGTCTGCCTGCTCCAGTGAAGAGAGAAACGGGAAATCATCTTGGTAGAGGCAACAAAGCAAAAGCGAGGCAGGATTGACATCTGCTCAACAGAGACGGATTCCCTGCGCTGACACAGTTCACAGTTACACGAGAAGCAATCTGAGCGGTCCGTCGACCGGAGACGTGTTTCCCAAGAGGTCGTTTAGCGAGTGAACAGCAGTGTGCGCGACTTTCAGGAGTGTGCCTGGAAAGTGCCAGAATCACCAGGAGCATCTGTGCAAAAGCTGCTGCCTCTGTGACCGCATTGAGGCACGTTCGCGTGTCTGCGAGTATATAGACGGCTCTTTCGCGTTCACTCCGAGGGAAACGGTCCGCTATTGCTTCTGTGCGCACAGACGCGATTCCCTTGTCTCTTGCGAACACAGGGAACTCTGTGCATCCAAATCTACAGGCTAAGGACGCGTCTGCATATGTTTTGGTGAACAATCGAGTGTGCGTGTTCTGACAGCTGCCTCTATGCAGACGTCTCCACAGAGCCACTTCTGAATGCCCCGCAGCCCAGGACTGAATGGATACACTAACAAGTGCACCGGTGTGAGCAACCACATATGCAGAAGGACGTCTTTCATCTCACAGAAGCGCGAACGTCTTGGCGTTCAAGCACATGGCAGAAACAAGGTGTGAACAGATGAGCTGCTGCTATTTTCTCCGTTCGGCATGCTTCGTTGTAGCTCTCTTGCCGGTCGCCGGCTTAGCGGCTTGCTTTGCGCGACTAGCTCTGGGGAGAGAAGGAGATAGCGCCGGAAACCTCGCCTTTTGCCTTCTTCGGCGCTGGAACCTGGTTGCTGCGCCTTCTCTTTGTCCATGTGCACACACACGATTCCTCAGCGAAAACCATGCAGAAACCTTTCCACGAGCACCCAGGGATGTGCACCCAGCACCACGTGCACGCACACGCAGCTAGAGAAAAGCACCTACCTTTTCACACACTGAAGCCTAAGCAAACGCGTGGCCACACACACGCACACATCCGCAAGCGCGCCTACTCCCATCTATTGAGGGAAAGACGGACGAGCAACGTCCTGACAGGCTTGAGGGGAAAAACGTCCGTTGACGGTTGGCGTACTGCACGCCCGCCTACGGGGCTGCAGGGGAATCCACATTTGGAAGGTACCTGAAGATGTGTGCCTGTTCTTGGAGCTCCGCTAGTAGGGTAGCAAAGACACTCGTAGGCAGTACTGAATGCTGCTCCGTGCTACTTCTCCTCCGCTGGCAAATGCTTCAGTGTCGCCCGAGGAAAGACGTTTAACAATCGATCTCCAAGAGGAACGAAACACATGATGCCATAAGGCGAAAGAATAGCAGGGCATCTCTTCACAGGCTTGTCCCTGATCTATAGCTGAGGGCAAACACTTGTGTGCTTGTGGGAGAGCCTGTGTCTTTCCTGGAAGCGTTTGGGAGTTTTGCTCAGACGCGTGTTTCCTCAAGTTCAAGAATCAAGATCTAGGATACCTGCAGACAGGTGCCTGTTTGTGTGGAGACAGTCTGTTTGAAACTGTGTTCCTCAGCGCCCGCTCTTTCTCCCCGTCGCTCCACACGCCTGGGAGTCCCTTTCTTTCTCTCCACAAGCACGTGTGTTGACTTCGTCGCACATGTGCATCTGCACAAGCGTTGAGCTCAGCAGAGCGTGTCTCTTGACACTTGATGTGCGTTGGCTGTGTCTGCCTGCTCCAGTGAAGAGAGAAACGGGAAATCATCTTGGTAGAGGCAACAAAGCAAAAGCGAGGCAGGATTGACATCTGCTCAACAGAGACGGATTCCCTGCGCTGACACAGTTCACAGTTACACGAGAAGCAATCTGAGCGGTCCGTCGACCGGAGACGTGTTTCCCAAGAGGTCGTTTAGCGAGTGAACAGCAGTGTGCGCGACTTTCAGGAGTGTGCCTGGAAAGTGCCAGAATCACCAGGAGCATCTGTGCAAAAGCTGCTGCCTCTGTGACCGCATTGAGGCACGTTCGCGTGTCTGCGAGTATATAGACGGCTCTTTCGCGTTCACTCCGAGGGAAACGGTCCGCTATTGCTTCTGTGCGCACAGACGCGATTCCCTTGTCTCTTGCGAACACAGGGAACTCTGTGCATCCAAATCTACAGGCTAAGGACGCGTCTGCATATGTTTTGGTGAACAATCGAGTGTGCGTGTTCTGACAGCTGCCTCTATGCAGACGTCTCCACAGAGCCACTTCTGAATGCCCCGCAGCCCAGGACTGAATGGATACACTAACAAGTGCACCGGTGTGAGCAACCACATATGCAGAAGGACGTCTTTCATCTCACAGAAGCGCGAACGTCTTGGCGTTCAAGCACATGGCAGAAACAAGGTGTGAACAGATGAGCTGCTGCTATTTTCTCCGTTCGGCATGCTTCGTTGTAGCTCTCTTGCCGGTCGCCGGCTTAGCGGCTTGCTTTGCGCGACTAGCTCTGGGGAGAGAAGGAGATAGCGCCGGAAACCTCGCCTTTTGCCTTCTTCGGCGCTGGAACCTGGTTGCTGCGCCTTCTCTTTGTCCATGTGCACACACACGATTCCTCAGCGAAAACCATGCAGAAACCTTTCCACGAGCACCCAGGGATGTGCACCCAGCACCACGTGCACGCACACGCAGCTAGAGAAAAGCACCTACCTTTTCACACACTGATGCCTAAGCAAACGCGTGGCCACACACACGCACACATCCGCAAGCGCGCCTACTCCCATCTATTGAGGGAAAGACGGACGAGCTCTTTGGTTGCTCTTCACAGGCTTGTCCCTGATCTATAGCTGAGGGCAAACACTTGTGTGCTTGTGGGAGAGCCTGTGTCTTTCCTGGAAGCGTTTGGGAGTTTTGCTCAGACGCGTGTTTCCTCAAGTTCAAGAATCAAGATCTAGGATACCTGCAGACAGGTGCCTGTTTGTGTGGAGACAGTCTGTTTGAAACTGTGTTCCTCAGCGCCCGCTCTTTCTCCCCGTCGCTCCACACGCCTGGGAGTCCCTTTCTTTCTCTCCACAAGCACGTGTGTTGACTTCGTCGCACATGTGCATCTGCACAAGCGTTGAGCTCAGCAGAGCGTGTCTCTTGACACTTGATGTGCGTTGGCTGTGTCTGCCTGCTCCAGTGAAGAGAGAAACGGGAAATCATCTTGGTAGAGGCAACAAAGCAAAAGCGAGGCAGGATTGACATCTGCTCAACAGAGACGGATTCCCTGCGCTGACACAGTTCACAGTTACACGAGAAGCAATCTGAGCGGTCCGTCGACCGGAGACGTGTTTCCCAAGAGGTCGTTTAGCGAGTGAACAGCAGTGTGCGCGACTTTCAGGAGTGTGCCTGGAAAGTGCCAGAATCACCAGGAGCATCTGTGCAAAAGCTGCTGCCTCTGTGACCGCATTGAGGCACGTTCGCGTGTCTGCGAGTATATAGACGGCTCTTTCGCGTTCACTCCGAGGGAAACGGTCCGCTATTGCTTCTGTGCGCACAGACGCGATTCCCTTGTCTCTTGCGAACACAGGGAACTCTGTGCATCCAAATCTACAGGCTAAGGACGCGTCTGCATATGTTTTGGTGAACAATCGAGTGTGCGTGTTCTGACAGCTGCCTCTATGCAGACGTCTCCACAGAGCCACTTCTGAATGCCCCGCAGCCCAGGACTGAATGGATACACTAACAAGTGCACCGGTGTGAGCAACCACATATGCAGAAGGACGTCTTTCATCTCACAGAAGCGCGAACGTCTTGGCGTTCAAGCACATGGCAGAAACAAGGTGTGAACAGATGAGCTGCTGCTATTTTCTCCGTTCGGCATGCTTCGTTGTAGCTCTCTTGCCGGTCGCCGGCTTAGCGGCTTGCTTTGCGCGACTAGCTCTGGGGAGAGAAGGAGATAGCGCCGGAAACCTCGCCTTTTGCCTTCTTCGGCGCTGGAACCTGGTTGCTGCGCCTTCTCTTTGTCCATGTGCACACACACGATTCCTCAGCGAAAACCATGCAGAAACCTTTCCACGAGCACCCAGGGATGTGCACCCAGCACCACGTGCACGCACACGCAGCTAGAGAAAAGCACCTACCTTTTCACACACTGATGCCTAAGCAAACGCGTGGCCACACACACGCACACATCCGCAAGCACGCCTACTCCCATCTATTGAGGGAAAGACGGACGAGCTCTTTGGTTGCTCTTCACAGGCTTGTCCCTGATCTATAGCTGAGGGCAAACACTTGTGTGCTTGTGGGAGAGCCTGTGTCTTTCCTGGAAGCGTTTGGGAGTTTTGCTCAGACGCGTGTTTCCTCAAGTTCAAGAATCAAGATCTAGGATACCTGCAGACAGGTGCCTGTTTGTGTGGAGACAGTCTGTTTGAAACTGTGTTCCTCAGCGCCCGCTCTTTCTCCCCGTCGCTCCACACGCCTGGGAGTCCCTTTCTTTCTCTCCACAAGCACGTGTGTTGACTTCGTCGCACATGTGCATCTGCACAAGCGTTGAGCTCAGCAGAGCGTGTCTCTTGACACTTGATGTGCGTTGGCTGTGTCTGCCTGCTCCAGTGAAGAGAGAAACGGGAAATCATCTTGGTAGAGGCAACAAAGCAAAAGCGAGGCAGGATTGACATCTGCTCAACAGAGACGGATTCCCTGCGCTGACACAGTTCACAGTTACACGAGAAGCAATCTGAGCGGTCCGTCGACCGGAGACGTGTTTCCCAAGAGGTCGTTTAGCGAGTGAACAGCAGTGTGCGCGACTTTCAGGAGTGTGCCTGGAAAGTGCCAGAATCACCAGGAGCATCTGTGCAAAAGCTGCTGCCTCTGTGACCGCATTGAGGCACGTTCGCGTGTCTGCGAGTATATAGACGGCTCTTTCGCGTTCACTCCGAGGGAAACGGTCCGCTATTGCTTCTGTGCGCACAGACGCGATTCCCTTGTCTCTTGCGAACACAGGGAACTCTGTGCATCCAAATCTACAGGCTAAGGACGCGTCTGCATATGTTTTGGTGAACAATCGAGTGTGCGTGTTCTGACAGCTGCCTCTATGCAGACGTCTCCACAGAGCCACTTCTGAATGCCCCGCAGCCCAGGACTGAATGGATACACTAACAAGTGCACCGGTGTGAGCAACCACATATGCAGAAGGACGTCTTTCATCTCACAGAAGCGCGAACGTCTTGGCGTTCAAGCACATGGCAGAAACAAGGTGTGAACAGATGAGCTGCTGCTATTTTCTCCGTTCGGCATGCTTCGTTGTAGCTCTCTTGCCGGTCGCCGGCTTAGCGGCTTGCTTTGCGCGACTAGCTCTGGGGAGAGAAGGAGATAGCGCCGGAAACCTCGCCTTTTGCCTTCTTCGGCGCTGGAACCTGGTTGCTGCGCCTTCTCTTTGTCCATGTGCACACACACGATTCCTCAGCGAAAACCATGCAGAAACCTTTCCACGAGCACCCAGGGATGTGCACCCAGCACCACGTGCACGCACACGCAGCTAGAGAAAAGCACCTACCTTTTCACACACTGATGCCTAAGCAAACGCGTGGCCACACACACGCACACATCCGCAAGCGCGCCTACTCCCATCTATTGAGAGAAAGACGGACGAGCTCTTTGGTTGCTCTTCACAGGCTTGTCCCTGATCTATAGCTGAGGGCAAACACTTGTGTGCTTGTGGGAGAGCCTGTGTCTTTCCTGGAAGCGTTTGGGAGTTTTGCTCAGACGCGTGTTTCCTCAAGTTCAAGAATCAAGATCTAGGATACCTGCAGACAGGTGCCTGTTTGTGTGGAGACAGTCTGTTTGAAACTGTGTTCCTCAGCGCCCGCTCTTTCTCCCCGTCGCTCCACACGCCTGGGAGTCCCTTTCTTTCTCTCCACAAGCACGTGTGTTGACTTCGTCGCACATGTGCATCTGCACAAGCGTTGAGCTCAGCAGAGCGTGTCTCTTGACACTTGATGTGCGTTGGCTGTGTCTGCCTGCTCCAGTGAAGAGAGAAACGGGAAATCATCTTGGTAGAGGCAACAAAGCAAAAGCGAGGCAGGATTGACATCTGCTCAACAGAGACGGATTCCCTGCGCTGACACAGTTCACAGTTACACGAGAAGCAATCTGAGCGGTCCGTCGACCGGAGACGTGTTTCCCAAGAGGTCGTTTAGCGAGTGAACAGCAGTGTGCGCGACTTTCAGGAGTGTGCCTGGAAAGTGCCAGAATCACCAGGAGCATCTGTGCAAAAGCTGCTGCCTCTGTGACCGCATTGAGGCACGTTCGCGTGTCTGCGAGTATATAGACGGCTCTTTCGCGTTCACTCCGAGGGAAACGGTCCGCTATTGCTTCTGTGCGCACAGACGCGATTCCCTTGTCTCTTGCGAACACAGGGAACTCTGTGCATCCAAATCTACAGGCTAAGGACGCGTCTGCATATGTTTTGGTGAACAATCGAGTGTGCGTGTTCTGACAGCTGCCTCTATGCAGACGTCTCCACAGAGCCACTTCTGAATGCCCCGCAGCCCAGGACTGAATGGATACACTAACAAGTGCACCGGTGTGAGCAACCACATATGCAGAAGGACGTCTTTCATCTCACAGAAGCGCGAACGTCTTGGCGTTCAAGCACATGGCAGAAACAAGGTGTGAACAGATGAGCTGCTGCTATTTTCTCCGTTCGGCATGCTTCGTTGTAGCTCTCTTGCCGGTCGCCGGCTTAGCGGCTTGCTTTGCGCGACTAGCTCTGGGGAGAGAAGGAGATAGCGCCGGAAACCTCGCCTTTTGCCTTCTTCGGCGCTGGAACCTGGTTGCTGCGCCTTCTCTTTGTCCATGTGCACACACACGATTCCTCAGCGAAAACCATGCAGAAACCTTTCCACGAGCACCCAGGGATGTGCACCCAGCACCACGTGCACGCACACGCAGCTAGAGAAAAGCACCTACCTTTTCACACACTGATGCCTAAGCAAACGCGTGGCCACACACACGCACACATCCGCAAGCACGCCTACTCCCATCTATTGAGGGAAAGACGGACGAGCTCTTTGGTTGCTCTTCACAGGCTTGTCCCTGATCTATAGCTGAGGGCAAACACTTGTGTGCTTGTGGGAGAGCCTGTGTCTTTCCTGGAAGCGTTTGGGAGTTTTGCTCAGACGCGTGTTTCCTCAAGTTCAAGAATCAAGATCTAGGATACCTGCAGACAGGTGCCTGTTTGTGTGGAGACAGTCTGTTTGAAACTGTGTTCCTCAGCGCCCGCTCTTTCTCCCCGTCGCTCCACACGCCTGGGAGTCCCTTTCTTTCTCTCCACAAGCACGTGTGTTGACTTCGTCGCACATGTGCATCTGCACAAGCGTTGAGCTCAGCAGAGCGTGTCTCTTGACACTTGATGTGCGTTGGCTGTGTCTGCCTGCTCCAGTGAAGAGAGAAACGGGAAATCATCTTGGTAGAGGCAACAAAGCAAAAGCGAGGCAGGATTGACATCTGCTCAACAGAGACGGATTCCCTGCGCTGACACAGTTCACAGTTACACGAGAAGCAATCTGAGCGGTCCGTCGACCGGAGACGTGTTTCCCAAGAGGTCGTTTAGCGAGTGAACAGCAGTGTGCGCGACTTTCAGGAGTGTGCCTGGAAAGTGCCAGAATCACCAGGAGCATCTGTGCAAAAGCTGCTGCCTCTGTGACCGCATTGAGGCACGTTCGCGTGTCTGCGAGTATATAGACGGCTCTTTCGCGTTCACTCCGAGGGAAACGGTCCGCTATTGCTTCTGTGCGCACAGACGCGATTCCCTTGTCTCTTGCGAACACAGGGAACTCTGTGCATCCAAATCTACAGGCTAAGGACGCGTCTGCATATGTTTTGGTGAACAATCGAGTGTGCGTGTTCTGACAGCTGCCTCTATGCAGACGTCTCCACAGAGCCACTTCTGAATGCCCCGCAGCCCAGGACTGAATGGATACACTAACAAGTGCACCGGTGTGAGCAACCACATATGCAGAAGGACGTCTTTCATCTCACAGAAGCGCGAACGTCTTGGCGTTCAAGCACATGGCAGAAACAAGGTGTGAACAGATGAGCTGCTGCTATTTTCTCCGTTCGGCATGCTTCGTTGTAGCTCTCTTGCCGGTCGCCGGCTTAGCGGCTTGCTTTGCGCGACTAGCTCTGGGGAGAGAAGGAGATAGCGCCGGAAACCTCGCCTTTTGCCTTCTTCGGCGCTGGAACCTGGTTGCTGCGCCTTCTCTTTGTCCATGTGCACACACACGATTCCTCAGCGAAAACCATGCAGAAACCTTTCCACGAGCACCCAGGGATGTGCACCCAGCACCACGTGCACGCACACGCAGCTAGAGAAAAGCACCTACCTTTTCACACACTGATGCCTAAGCAAACGCGTGGCCACACACACGCACACATCCGCAAGCGCGCCTACTCCCATCTATTGAGAGAAAGACGGACGAGCTCTTTGGTTGCTCTTCACAGGCTTGTCCCTGATCTATAGCTGAGGGCAAACACTTGTGTGCTTGTGGGAGAGCCTGTGTCTTTCCTGGAAGCGTTTGGGAGTTTTGCTCAGACGCGTGTTTCCTCAAGTTCAAGAATCAAGATCTAGGATACCTGCAGACAGGTGCCTGTTTGTGTGGAGACAGTCTGTTTGAAACTGTGTTCCTCAGCGCCCGCTCTTTCTCCCCGTCGCTCCACACGCCTGGGAGTCCCTTTCTTTCTCTCCACAAGCACGTGTGTTGACTTCGTCGCACATGTGCATCTGCACAAGCGTTGAGCTCAGCAGAGCGTGTCTCTTGACACTTGATGTGCGTTGGCTGTGTCTGCCTGCTCCAGTGAAGAGAGAAACGGGAAATCATCTTGGTAGAGGCAACAAAGCAAAAGCGAGGCAGGATTGACATCTGCTCAACAGAGACGGATTCCCTGCGCTGACACAGTTCACAGTTACACGAGAAGCAATCTGAGCGGTCCGTCGACCGGAGACGTGTTTCCCAAGAGGTCGTTTAGCGAGTGAACAGCAGTGTGCGCGACTTTCAGGAGTGTGCCTGGAAAGTGCCAGAATCACCAGGAGCATCTGTGCAAAAGCTGCTGCCTCTGTGACCGCATTGAGGCACGTTCGCGTGTCTGCGAGTATATAGACGGCTCTTTCGCGTTCACTCCGAGGGAAACGGTCCGCTATTGCTTCTGTGCGCACAGACGCGATTCCCTTGTCTCTTGCGAACACAGGGAACTCTGTGCATCCAAATCTACAGGCTAAGGACGCGTCTGCATATGTTTTGGTGAACAATCGAGTGTGCGTGTTCTGACAGCTGCCTCTATGCAGACGTCTCCACAGAGCCACTTCTGAATGCCCCGCAGCCCAGGACTGAATGGATACACTAACAAGTGCACCGGTGTGAGCAACCACATATGCAGAAGGACGTCTTTCATCTCACAGAAGCGCGAACGTCTTGGCGTTCAAGCACATGGCAGAAACAAGGTGTGAACAGATGAGCTGCTGCTATTTTCTCCGTTCGGCATGCTTCGTTGTAGCTCTCTTGCCGGTCGCCGGCTTAGCGGCTTGCTTTGCGCGACTAGCTCTGGGGAGAGAAGGAGATAGCGCCGGAAACCTCGCCTTTTGCCTTCTTCGGCGCTGGAACCTGGTTGCTGCGCCTTCTCTTTGTCCATGTGCACACACACGATTCCTCAGCGAAAACCATGCAGAAACCTTTCCACGAGCACCCAGGGATGTGCACCCAGCACCACGTGCACGCACACGCAGCTAGAGAAAAGCACCTACCTTTTCACACACTGATGCCTAAGCAAACGCGTGGCCACACACACGCACACATCCGCAAGCGCGCCTACTCCCATCTATTGAGGGAAAGACGGACGAGCTCTTTGGTTGCTCTTCACAGGCTTGTCCCTGATCTATAGCTGAGGGCAAACACTTGTGTGCTTGTGGGAGAGCCTGTGTCTTTCCTGGAAGCGTTTGGGAGTTTTGCTCAGACGCGTGTTTCCTCAAGTTCAAGAATCAAGATCTAGGATACCTGCAGACAGGTGCCTGTTTGTGTGGAGACAGTCTGTTTGAAACTGTGTTCCTCAGCGCCCGCTCTTTCTCCCCGTCGCTCCACACGCCTGGGAGTCCCTTTCTTTCTCTCCACAAGCACGTGTGTTGACTTCGTCGCACATGTGCA
The DNA here is from genome assembly GCF_037038585.1 of Patagioenas fasciata. Classification (NCBI taxonomy): domain Eukaryota; kingdom Metazoa; phylum Chordata; class Aves; order Columbiformes; family Columbidae; genus Patagioenas; species Patagioenas fasciata. The sequence goes on along the minus strand of NW_027288654.1, from coordinate 32,939 downwards.
TCTGCACAAGCGTTGAGCTCAGCAGAGCGTGTCTCTTGACACTTGATGTGCGTTGGCTGTGTCTGCCTGCTCCAGTGAAGAGAGAAACGGGAAATCATCTTGGTAGAGGCAACAAAGCAAAAGCGAGGCAGGATTGACATCTGCTCAACAGAGACGGATTCCCTGCGCTGACACAGTTCACAGTTACACGAGAAGCAATCTGAGCGGTCCGTCGACCGGAGACGTGTTTCCCAAGAGGTCGTTTAGCGAGTGAACAGCAGTGTGCGCGACTTTCAGGAGTGTGCCTGGAAAGTGCCAGAATCACCAGGAGCATCTGTGCAAAAGCTGCTGCCTCTGTGACCGCATTGAGGCACGTTCGCGTGTCTGCGAGTATATAGACGGCTCTTTCGCGTTCACTCCGAGGGAAACGGTCCGCTATTGCTTCTGTGCGCACAGACGCGATTCCCTTGTCTCTTGCGAACACAGGGAACTCTGTGCATCCAAATCTACAGGCTAAGGACGCGTCTGCATATGTTTTGGTGAACAATCGAGTGTGCGTGTTCTGACAGCTGCCTCTATGCAGACGTCTCCACAGAGCCACTTCTGAATGCCCCGCAGCCCAGGACTGAATGGATACACTAACAAGTGCACCGGTGTGAGCAACCACATATGCAGAAGGACGTCTTTCATCTCACAGAAGCGCGAACGTCTTGGCGTTCAAGCACATGGCAGAAACAAGGTGTGAACAGATGAGCTGCTGCTATTTTCTCCGTTCGGCATGCTTCGTTGTAGCTCTCTTGCCGGTCGCCGGCTTAGCGGCTTGCTTTGCGCGACTAGCTCTGGGGAGAGAAGGAGATAGCGCCGGAAACCTCGCCTTTTGCCTTCTTCGGCGCTGGAACCTGGTTGCTGCGCCTTCTCTTTGTCCATGTGCACACACACGATTCCTCAGCGAAAACCATGCAGAAACCTTTCCACGAGCACCCAGGGATGTGCACCCAGCACCACGTGCACGCACACGCAGCTAGAGAAAAGCACCTACCTTTTCACACACTGATGCCTAAGCAAACGCGTGGCCACACACACGCACACATCCGCAAGCGCGCCTACTCCCATCTATTGAGGGAAAGACGGACGAGCTCTTTGGTTGCTCTTCACAGGCTTGTCCCTGATCTATAGCTGAGGGCAAACACTTGTGTGCTTGTGGGAGAGCCTGTGTCTTTCCTGGAAGCGTTTGGGAGTTTTGCTCAGACGCGTGTTTCCTCAAGTTCAAGAATCAAGATCTAGGATACCTGCAGACAGGTGCCTGTTTGTGTGGAGACAGTCTGTTTGAAACTGTGTTCCTCAGCGCCCGCTCTTTCTCCCCGTCGCTCCACACGCCTGGGAGTCCCTTTCTTTCTCTCCACAAGCACGTGTGTTGACTTCGTCGCACATGTGCATCTGCACAAGCGTTGAGCTCAGCAGAGCGTGTCTCTTGACACTTGATGTGCGTTGGCTGTGTCTGCCTGCTCCAGTGAAGAGAGAAACGGGAAATCATCTTGGTAGAGGCAACAAAGCAAAAGCGAGGCAGGATTGACATCTGCTCAACAGAGACGGATTCCCTGCGCTGACACAGTTCACAGTTACACGAGAAGCAATCTGAGCGGTCCGTCGACCGGAGACGTGTTTCCCAAGAGGTCGTTTAGCGAGTGAACAGCAGTGTGCGCGACTTTCAGGAGTGTGCCTGGAAAGTGCCAGAATCACCAGGAGCATCTGTGCAAAAGCTGCTGCCTCTGTGACCGCATTGAGGCACGTTCGCGTGTCTGCGAGTATATAGACGGCTCTTTCGCGTTCACTCCGAGGGAAACGGTCCGCTATTGCTTCTGTGCGCACAGACGCGATTCCCTTGTCTCTTGTGAACACAGGGAACTCTGTGCATCCAAATCTACAGGCTAAGGACGCGTCTGCATATGTTTTGGTGAACAATCGAGTGTGCGTGTTCTGACAGCTGCCTCTATGCAGACGTCTCCACAGAGCCACTTCTGAATGCCCCGCAGCCCAGGACTGAATGGATACACTAACAAGTGCACCGGTGTGAGCAACCACATATGCAGAAGGACGTCTTTCATCTCACAGAAGCGCGAACGTCTTGGCGTTCAAGCACATGGCAGAAACAAGGTGTGAACAGATGAGCTGCTGCTATTTTCTCCGTTCGGCATGCTTCGTTGTAGCTCTCTTGCCGGTCGCCGGCTTAGCGGCTTGCTTTGCGCGACTAGCTCTGGGGAGAGAAAGAGATGGCGCCGGAAACCTCGCCTTTTGCCTTCTTCGGCGCTGGAACCTGGTTGCTGCGCCTTCTCTTTGTCCATGTGCACACACACGATTCCTCAGCGAAAACCATGCAGAAACCTTTCCACGAGCACCCAGGGATGTGCACCCAGCACCACGTGCACGCACACGCAGCTAGAGAAAAGCACCTACCTTTTCACACACTGATGCCTAAGCAAACGCGTGGCCACACACACGCACACATCCGCAAGCGCGCCTACTCCCATCTATTGAGGGAAAGACGGACGAGCTCTTTGGTTGCTCTTCACAGGCTTGTCCCTGATCTATAGCTGAGGGCAAACACTTGTGTGCTTGTGGGAGAGCCTGTGTCTTTCCTGGAAGCGTTTGGGAGTTTTGCTCAGACGCGTGTTTCCTCAAGTTCAAGAATCAAGATCTAGGATACCTGCAGACAGGTGCCTGTTTGTGTGGAGACAGTCTGTTTGAAACTGTGTTCCTCAGCGCCCGCTCTTTCTCCCCGTCGCTCCACACGCCTGGGAGTCCCTTTCTTTCTCTCCACAAGCACGTGTGTTGACTTCGTCGCACATGTGCATCTGCACAAGCGTTGAGCTCAGCAGAGCGTGTCTCTTGACACTTGATGTGCGTTGGCTGTGTCTGCCTGCTCCAGTGAAGAGAGAAACGGGAAATCATCTTGGTAGAGGCAACAAAGCAAAAGCGAGGCAGGATTGACATCTGCTCAACAGAGACGGATTCCCTGCGCTGACACAGTTCACAGTTACACGAGAAGCAATCTGAGCGGTCCGTCGACCGGAGACGTGTTTCCCAAGAGGTCGTTTAGCGAGTGAACAGCAGTGTGCGCGACTTTCAGGAGCGTGCCTGGAAAGTGCCAGAATCACCAGGAGCATCTGTGCAAAAGCTGCTGCCTCTGTGACCGCATTGAGGCACGTTCGCGTGTCTGCGAGTATATAGACGGCTCTTTCGCGTTCACTCCGAGGGAAACGGTCCGCTATTGCTTCTGTGCGCACAGACGCGATTCCCTTGTCTCTTGCGAACACAGGGAACTCTGTGCATCCAAATCTACAGGCTAAGGACGCGTCTGCATATGTTTTGGTGAACAATCGAGTGTGCGTGTTCTGACAGCTGCCTCTATGCAGACGTCTCCACAGAGCCACTTCTGAATGCCCCGCAGCCCAGGACTGAATGGATACACTAACAAGTGCACCGGTGTGAGCAACCACATATGCAGAAGGACGTCTTTCATCTCACAGAAGCGCGAACGTCTTGGCGTTCAAGCACATGGCAGAAACAAGGTGTGAACAGATGAGCTGCTGCTATTTTCTCCGTTCGGCATGCTTCGTTGTAGCTCTCTTGCCGGTCGCCGGCTTAGCGGCTTGCTTTGCGCGACTAGCTCTGGGGAGAGAAGGAGATAGCGCCGGAAACCTCGCCTTTTGCCTTCTTCGGCGCTGGAACCTGGTTGCTGCGCCTTCTCTTTGTCCATGTGCACACACACGATTCCTCAGCGAAAACCATGCAGAAACCTTTCCACGAGCACCCAGGGATGTGCACCCAGCACCACGTGCACGCACACGCAGCTAGAGAAAAGCACCTACCTTTTCACACACTGATGCCTAAGCAAACGCGTGGCCACACACACGCACACATCCGCAAGCGCGCCTACTCCCATCTATTGAGGGAAAGACGGACGAGCTCTTTGGTTGCTCTTCACAGGCTTGTCCCTGATCTATAGCTGAGGGCAAACACTTGTGTGCTTGTGGGAGAGCCTGTGTCTTTCCTGGAAGCGTTTGGGAGTTTTGCTCAGACGCGTGTTTCCTCAAGTTCAAGAATCAAGATCTAGGATACCTGCAGACAGGTGCCTGTTTGTGTGGAGACAGTCTGTTTGAAATTGTGTTCCTCAGCGCCCGCTCTTTCTCCCCGTCGCTCCACACGCCTGGGAGTCCCTTTCTTTCTCTCCACAAGCACGTGTGTTGACTTCGTCGCACATGTGCATCTGCACAAGCGTTGAGCTCAGCAGAGCGTGTCTCTTGACACTTGATGTGCGTTGGCTGTGTCTGCCTGCTCCAGTGAAGAGAGAAACGGGAAATCATCTTGGTAGAGGCAACAAAGCAAAAGCGAGGCAGGATTGACATCTGCTCAACAGAGACGGATTCCCTGCGCTGACACAGTTCACAGTTACACGAGAAGCAATCTGAGCGGTCCGTCGACCGGAGACGTGTTTCCCAAGAGGTCGTTTAGCGAGTGAACAGCAGTGTGCGCGACTTTCAGGAGTGTGCCTGGAAAGTGCCAGAATCACCAGGAGCATCTGTGCAAAAGCTGCTGCCTCTGTGACCGCATTGAGGCACGTTCGCGTGTCTGCGAGTATATAGACGGCTCTTTCGCGTTCACTCCGAGGGAAACGGTCCGCTATTGCTTCTGTGCGCACAGACGCGATTCCCTTGTCTCTTGCGAACACAGGGAACTCTGTGCATCCAAATCTACAGGCTAAGGACGCGTCTGCATATGTTTTGGTGAACAATCGAGTGTGCGTGTTCTGACAGCTGCCTCTATGCAGACGTCTCCACAGAGCCACTTCTGAATGCCCCGCAGCCCAGGACTGAATGGATACACTAACAAGTGCACCGGTGTGAGCAACCACATATGCAGAAGGACGTCTTTCATCTCACAGAAGCGCGAACGTCTTGGCGTTCAAGCACATGGCAGAAACAAGGTGTGAACAGATGAGCTGCTGCTATTTTCTCCGTTCGGCATGCTTCGTTGTAGCTCTCTTGCCCGTCGCCGGCTTAGCGGCTTGCTTTGCGCGACTAGCTCTGGGGAGAGAAGGAGATAGCGCCGGAAACCTCGCCTTTTGCCTTCTTCGGCGCTGGAACCTGGTTGCTGCGCCTTCTCTTTGTCCATGTGCACACACACGATTCCTCAGCGAAAACCATGCAGAAACCTTTCCACGAGCACCCAGGGATGTGCACCCAGCACCACGTGCACGCACACGCAGCTAGAGAAAAGCACCTACCTTTTCACACACTGAAGCCTAAGCAAACGCGTGGCCACACACACGCACACATCCGCAAGCGCGCCTACTCCCATCTATTGAGGGAAAGACGGACGAGCTCTTTGGTTGCTCTTCACAGGCTTGTCCCTGATCTATAGCTGAGGGCAAACACTTGTGTGCTTGTGGGAGAGCCTGTGTCTTTCCTGGAAGCGTTTGGGAGTTTTGCTCAGACGCGTGTTTCCTCAAGTTCAAGAATCAAGATCTAGGATACCTGCAGACAGGTGCCTGTTTGTGTGGAGACAGTCTGTTTGAAACTGTGTTCCTCAGCGCCCGCTCTTTCTCCCCGTCGCTCCACACGCCTGGGAGTCCCTTTCTTTCTCTCCACAAGCACGTGTGTTGACTTCGTCGCACATGTGCATCTGCACAAGCGTTGAGCTCAGCAGAGCGTGTCTCTTGACACTTGATGTGCGTTGGCTGTGTCTGCCTGCTCCAGTGAAGAGAGAAACGGGAAATCATCTTGGTAGAGGCAACAAAGCAAAAGCGAGGCAGGATTGACATCTGCTCAACAGAGACGGATTCCCTGCGCTGACACAGTTCACAGTTACACGAGAAGCAATCTGAGCGGTCCGTCGACCGGAGACGTGTTTCCCAAGAGGTCGTTTAGCGAGTGAACAGCAGTGTGCGCGACTTTCAGGAGTGTGCCTGGAAAGTGCCAGAATCACCAGGAGCATCTGTGCAAAAGCTGCTGCCTCTGTGACCGCATTGAGGCACGTTCGCGTGTCTGCGAGTATATAGACGGCTCTTTCGCGTTCACTCCGAGGGAAACGGTCCGCTATTGCTTCTGTGCGCACAGACGCGATTCCCTTGTCTCTTGCGAACACAGGGAACTCTGTGCATCCAAATCTACAGGCTAAGGACGCGTCTGCATATGTTTTGGTGAACAATCGAGTGTGCGTGTTCTGACAGCTGCCTCTATGCAGACGTCTCCACAGAGCCACTTCTGAATGCCCCGCAGCCCAGGACTGAATGGATACACTAACAAGTGCACCGGTGTGAGCAACCACATATGCAGAAGGACGTCTTTCATCTCACAGAAGCGCGAACGTCTTGGCGTTCAAGCACATGGCAGAAACAAGGTGTGAACAGATGAGCTGCTGCTATTTTCTCCGTTCGGCATGCTTCGTTGTAGCTCTCTTGCCGGTCGCCGGCTTAGCGGCTTGCTTTGCGCGACTAGCTCTGGGGAGAGAAGGAGATAGCGCCGGAAACCTCGCCTTTTGCCTTCTTCGGCGCTGGAACCTGGTTGCTGCGCCTTCTCTTTGTCCATGTGCACACACACGATTCCTCAGCGAAAACCATGCAGAAACCTTTCCACGAGCACCCAGGGATGTGCACCCAGCACCACGTGCACGCACACGCAGCTAGAGAAAAGCACCTACCTTTTCACACACTGATGCCTAAGCAAACGCGTGGCCACACACACGCACACATCCGCAAGCGCGCCTACTCCCATCTATTGAGGGAAAGACGGACGAGCTCTTTGGTTGCTCTTCACAGGCTTGTCCCTGATCTATAGCTGAGGGCAAACACTTGTGTGCTTGTGGGAGAGCCTGTGTCTTTCCTGGAAGCGTTTGGGAGTTTTGCTCAGACGCGTGTTTCCTCAAGTTCAAGAATCAAGATCTAGGATACCTGCAGACAGGTGCCTGTTTGTGTGGAGACAGTCTGTTTGAAACTGTGTTCCTCAGCGCCCGCTCTTTCTCCCCGTCGCTCCACACGCCTGGGAGTCCCTTTCTTTCTCTCCACAAGCACGTGTGTTGACTTCGTCGCACATGTGCATCTGCACAAGCGTTGAGCTCAGCAGAGCGTGTCTCTTGACACTTGATGTGCGTTGGCTGTGTCTGCCTGCTCCAGTGAAGAGAGAAACGGGAAATCATCTTGGTAGAGGCAACAAAGCAAAAGCGAGGCAGGATTGACATCTGCTCAACAGAGACGGATTCCCTGCGCTGACACAGTTCACAGTTACACGAGAAGCAATCTGAGCGGTCCGTCGACCGGAGACGTGTTTCCCAAGAGGTCGTTTAGCGAGTGAACAGCAGTGTGCGCGACTTTCAGGAGTGTGCCTGGAAAGTGCCAGAATCACCAGGAGCATCTGTGCAAAAGCTGCTGCCTCTGTGACCGCATTGAGGCACGTTCGCGTGTCTGCGAGTATATAGACGGCTCTTTCGCGTTCACTCCGAGGGAAACGGTCCGCTATTGCTTCTGTGCGCACAGACGCGATTCCCTTGTCTCTTGCGAACACAGGGAACTCTGTGCATCCAAATCTACAGGCTAAGGACGCGTCTGCATATGTTTTGGTGAACAATCGAGTGTGCGTGTTCTGACAGCTGCCTCTATGCAGACGTCTCCACAGAGCCACTTCTGAATGCCCCGCAGCCCAGGACTGAATGGATACACTAACAAGTGCACCGGTGTGAGCAACCACATATGCAGAAGGACGTCTTTCATCTCACAGAAGCGCGAACGTCTTGGCGTTCAAGCACATGGCAGAAACAAGGTGTGAACAGATGAGCTGCTGCTATTTTCTCCGTTCGGCATGCTTCGTTGTAGCTCTCTTGCCGGTCGCCGGCTTAGCGGCTTGCTTTGCGCGACTAGCTCTGGGGAGAGAAGGAGATAGCGCCGGAAACCTCGCCTTTTGCCTTCTTCGGCGCTGGAACCTGGTTGCTGCGCCTTCTCTTTGTCCATGTGCACACACACGATTCCTCAGCGAAAACCATGCAGAAACCTTTCCACGAGCACCCAGGGATGTGCACCCAGCACCACGTGCACGCACACGCAGCTAGAGAAAAGCACCTACCTTTTCACACACTGATGCCTAAGCAAACGCGTGGCCACACACACGCACACATCCGCAAGCGCGCCTACTCCCATCTATTGAGGGAAAGACGGACGAGCTCTTTGGTTGCTCTTCACAGGCTTGTCCCTGATCTATAGCTGAGGGCAAACACTTGTGTGCTTGTGGGAGAGCCTGTGTCTTTCCTGGAAGCGTTTGGGAGTTTTGCTCAGACGCGTGTTTCCTCAAGTTCAAGAATCAAGATCTAGGATACCTGCAGACAGGTGCCTGTTTGTGTGGAGACAGTCTGTTTGAAACTGTGTTCCTCAGCGCCCGCTCTTTCTCCCCGTCGCTCCACACGCCTGGGAGTCCCTTTCTTTCTCTCCACAAGCACGTGTGTTGACTTCGTCGCACATGTGCATCTGCACAAGCGTTGAGCTCAGCAGAGCGTGTCTCTTGACACTTGATGTGCGTTGGCTGTGTCTGCCTGCTCCAGTGAAGAGAGAAACGGGAAATCATCTTGGTAGAGGCAACAAAGCAAAAGCGAGGCAGGATTGACATCTGCTCAACAGAGACGGATTCCCTGCGCTGACACAGTTCACAGTTACACGAGAAGCAATCTGAGCGGTCCGTCGACCGGAGACGTGTTTCCCAAGAGGTCGTTTAGCGAGTGAACAGCAGTGTGCGCGACTTTCAGGAGTGTGCCTGGAAAGTGCCAGAATCACCAGGAGCATCTGTGCAAAAGCTGCTGCCTCTGTGACCGCATTGAGGCACGTTCGCGTGTCTGCGAGTATATAGACGGCTCTTTCGCGTTCACTCCGAGGGAAACGGTCCGCTATTGCTTCTGTGCGCACAGACGCGATTCCCTTGTCTCTTGCGAACACAGGGAACTCTGTGCATCCAAATCTACAGGCTAAGGACGCGTCTGCATATGTTTTGGTGAACAATCGAGTGTGCGTGTTCTGACAGCTGCCTCTATGCAGACGTCTCCACAGAGCCACTTCTGAATGCCCCGCAGCCCAGGACTGAATGGATACACTAACAAGTGCACCGGTGTGAGCAACCACATATGCAGAAGGACGTCTTTCATCTCACAGAAGCGCGAACGTCTTGGCGTTCAAGCACATGGCAGAAACAAGGTGTGAACAGATGAGCTGCTGCTATTTTCTCCGTTCGGCATGCTTCGTTGTAGCTCTCTTGCCGGTCGCCGGCTTAGCGGCTTGCTTTGCGCGACTAGCTCTGGGGAGAGAAGGAGATAGCGCCGGAAACCTCGCCTTTTGCCTTCTTCGGCGCTGGAACCTGGTTGCTGCGCCTTCTCTTTGTCCATGTGCACACACACGATTCCTCAGCGAAAACCATGCAGAAACCTTTCCACGAGCACCCAGGGATGTGCACCCAGCACCACGTGCACGCACACGCAGCTAGAGAAAAGCACCTACCTTTTCACACACTGAAGCCTAAGCAAACGCGTGGCCACACACACGCACACATCCGCAAGCGCGCCTACTCCCATCTATTGAGGGAAAGACGGACGAGCTCTTTGGTTGCTCTTCACAGGCTTGTCCCTGATCTATAGCTGAGGGCAAACACTTGTGTGCTTGTGGGAGAGCCTGTGTCTTTCCTGGAAGCGTTTGGGAGTTTTGCTCAGACGCGTGTTTCCTCAAGTTCAAGAATCAAGATCTAGGATACCTGCAGACAGGTGCCTGTTTGTGTGGAGACAGTCTGTTTGAAACTGTGTTCCTCAGCGCCCGCTCTTTCTCCCCGTCGCTCCACACGCCTGGGAGTCCCTTTCTTTCTCTCCACAAGCACGTGTGTTGACTTCGTCGCACATGTGCATCTGCACAAGCGTTGAGCTCAGCAGAGCGTGTCTCTTGACACTTGATGTGCGTTGGCTGTGTCTGCCTGCTCCAGTGAAGAGAGAAACGGGAAATCATCTTGGTAGAGGCAACAAAGCAAAAGCGAGGCAGGATTGACATCTGCTCAACAGAGACGGATTCCCTGCGCTGACACAGTTCACAGTTACACGAGAAGCAATCTGAGCGGTCCGTCGACCGGAGACGTGTTTCCCAAGAGGTCGTTTAGCGAGTGAACAGCAGTGTGCGCGACTTTCAGGAGTGTGCCTGGAAAGTGCCAGAATCACCAGGAGCATCTGTGCAAAAGCTGCTGCCTCTGTGACCGCATTGAGGCACGTTCGCGTGTCTGCGAGTATATAGACGGCTCTTTCGCGTTCACTCCGAGGGAAACGGTCCGCTATTGCTTCTGTGCGCACAGACGCGATTCCCTTGTCTCTTGCGAACACAGGGAACTCTGTGCATCCAAATCTACAGGCTAAGGACGCGTCTGCATATGTTTTGGTGAACAATCGAGTGTGCGTGTTCTGACAGCTGCCTCTATGCAGACGTCTCCACAGAGCCACTTCTGAATGCCCCGCAGCCCAGGACTGAATGGATACACTAACAAGTGCACCGGTGTGAGCAACCACATATGCAGAAGGACGTCTTTCATCTCACAGAAGCGCGAACGTCTTGGCGTTCAAGCACATGGCAGAAACAAGGTGTGAACAGATGAGCTGCTGCTATTTTCTCCGTTCGGCATGCTTCGTTGTAGCTCTCTTGCCGGTCGCCGGCTTAGCGGCTTGCTTTGCGCGACTAGCTCTGGGGAGAGAAGGAGATAGCGCCGGAAACCTCGCCTTTTGCCTTCTTCGGCGCTGGAACCTGGTTGCTGCGCCTTCTCTTTGTCCATGTGCACACACACGATTCCTCAGCGAAAACCATGCAGAAACCTTTCCACGAGCACCCAGGGATGTGCACCCAGCACCACGTGCACGCACACGCAGCTAGAGAAAAGCACCTACCTTTTCACACACTGAAGCCTAAGCAAACGCGTGGCCACACACACGCACACATCCGCAAGCGCGCCTACTCCCATCTATTGAGGGAAAGACGGACGAGCTCTTTGGTTGCTCTTCACAGGCTTGTCCCTGATCTATAGCTGAGGGCAAACACTTGTGTGCTTGTGGGAGAGCCTGTGTCTTTCCTGGAAGCGTTTGGGAGTTTTGCTCAGACGCGTGTTTCCTCAAGTTCAAGAATCAAGATCTAGGATACCTGCAGACAGGTGCCTGTTTGTGTGGAGACAGTCTGTTTGAAACTGTGTTCCTCAGCGCCCGCTCTTTCTCCCCGTCGCTCCACACGCCTGGGAGTCCCTTTCTTTCTCTCCACAAGCACGTGTGTTGACTTCGTCGCACATGTGCATCTGCACAAGCGTTGAGCTCAGCAGAGCGTGTCTCTTGACACTTGATGTGCGTTGGCTGTGTCTGCCTGCTCCAGTGAAGAGAGAAACGGGAAATCATCTTGGTAGAGGCAACAAAGCAAAAGCGAGGCAGGATTGACATCTGCTCAACAGAGACGGATTCCCTGCGCTGACACAGTTCACAGTTACACGAGAAGCAATCTGAGCGGTCCGTCGACCGGAGACGTGTTTCCCAAGAGGTCGTTTAGCGAGTGAACAGCAGTGTGCGCGACTTTCAGGAGTGTGCCTGGAAAGTGCCAGAATCACCAGGAGCATCTGTGCAAAAGCTGCTGCCTCTGTGACCGCATTGAGGCACGTTCGCGTGTCTGCGAGTATATAGACGGCTCTTTCGCGTTCACTCCGAGGGAAACGGTCCGCTATTGCTTCTGTGCGCACAGACGCGATTCCCTTGTCTCTTGCGAACACAGGGAACTCTGTGCATCCAAATCTACAGGCTAAGGACGCGTCTGCATATGTTTTGGTGAACAATCGAGTGTGCGTGTTCTGACAGCTGCCTCTATGCAGACGTCTCCACAGAGCCACTTCTGAATGCCCCGCAGCCCAGGACTGAATGGATACACTAACAAGTGCACCGGTGTGAGCAACCACATATGCAGAAGGACGTCTTTCATCTCACAGAAGCGCGAACGTCTTGGCGTTCAAGCACATGGCAGAAACAAGGTGTGAACAGATGAGCTGCTGCTATTTTCTCCGTTCGGCATGCTTCGTTGTAGCTCTCTTGCCGGTCGCCGGCTTAGCGGCTTGCTTTGCGCGACTAGCTCTGGGGAGAGAAGGAGATAGCGCCGGAAACCTCGCCTTTTGCCTTCTTCGGCGCTGGAACCTGGTTGCTGCGCCTTCTCTTTGTCCATGTGCACACACACGATTCCTCAGCGAAAACCATGCAGAAACCTTTCCACGAGCACCCAGGGATGTGCACCCAGCACCACGTGCACGCACACGCAGCTAGAGAAAAGCACCTACCTTTTCACACACTGATGCCTAAGCAAACGCGTGGCCACACACACGCACACATCCGCAAGCGCGCCTACTCCCATCTATTGAGGGAAAGACGGACGAGCTCTTTGGTTGCTCTTCACAGGCTTGTCCCTGATCTATAGCTGAGGGCAAACACTTGTGTGCTTGTGGGAGAGCCTGTGTCTTTCCTGGAAGCGTTTGGGAGTTTTGCTCAGACGCGTGTTTCCTCAAGTTCAAGAATCAAGATCTAGGATACCTGCAGACAGGTGCCTGTTTGTGTGGAGACAGTCTGTTTGAAACTGTGTTCCTCAGCGCCCGCTCTTTCTCCCCGTCGCTCCACACGCCTGGGAGTCCCTTTCTTTCTCTCCACAAGCACGTGTGTTGACTTCGTCGCACATGTGCATCTGCACAAGCGTTGAGCTCAGCAGAGCGTGTCTCTTGACACTTGATGTGCGTTGGCTGTGTCTGCCTGCTCCAGTGAAGAGAGAAACGGGAAATCATCTTGGTAGAGGCAACAAAGCAAAAGCGAGGCAGGATTGACATCTGCTCAACAGAGACGGATTCCCTGCGCTGACACAGTTCACAGTTACACGAGAAGCAATCTGAGCGGTCCGTCGACCGGAGACGTGTTTCCCAAGAGGTCGTTTAGCGAGTGAACAGCAGTGTGCGCGACTTTCAGGAGTGTGCCTGGAAAGTGCCAGAATCACCAGGAGCATCTGTGCAAAAGCTGCTGCCTCTGTGACCGCATTGAGGCACGTTCGCGTGTCTGCGAGTATATAGACGGCTCTTTCGCGTTCACTCCGAGGGAAACGGTCCGCTATTGCTTCTGTGCGCACAGACGCGATTCCCTTGTCTCTTGCGAACACAGGGAACTCTGTGCATCCAAATCTACAGGCTAAGGACGCGTCTGCATATGTTTTGGTGAACAATCGAGTGTGCGTGTTCTGACAGCTGCCTCTATGCAGACGTCTCCACAGAGCCACTTCTGAATGCCCCGCAGCCCAGGACTGAATGGATACACTAACAAGTGCACCGGTGTGAGCAACCACATATGCAGAAGGACGTCTTTCATCTCACAGAAGCGCGAACGTCTTGGCGTTCAAGCACATGGCAGAAACAAGGTGTGAACAGATGAGCTGCTGCTATTTTCTCCGTTCGGCATGCTTCGTTGTAGCTCTCTTGCCGGTCGCCGGCTTAGCGGCTTGCTTTGCGCGACTAGCTCTGGGGAGAGAAGGAGATAGCGCCGGAAACCTCGCCTTTTGCCTTCTTCGGCGCTGGAACCTGGTTGCTGCGCCTTCTCTTTGTCCATGTGCACACACACGATTCCTCAGCGAAAACCATGCAGAAACCTTTCCACGAGCACCCAGGGATGTGCACCCAGCACCACGTGCACGCACACGCAGCTAGAGAAAAGCACCTACCTTTTCACACACTGATGCCTAAGCAAACGCGTGGCCACACACACGCACACATCCGCAAGCGCGCCTACTCCCATCTATTGAGGGAAAGACGGACGAGCTCTTTGGTTGCTCTTCACAGGCTTGTCCCTGATCTATAGCTGAGGGCAAACACTTGTGTGCTTGTGGGAGAGCCTGTGTCTTTCCTGGAAGCGTTTGGGAGTTTTGCTCAGACGCGTGTTTCCTCAAGTTCAAGAATCAAGATCTAGGATACCTGCAGACAGGTGCCTGTTTGTGTGGAGACAGTCTGTTTGAAACTGTGTTCCTCAGCGCCCGCTCTTTCTCCCCGTCGCTCCACACGCCTGGGAGTCCCTTTCTTTCTCTCCACAAGCACGTGTGTTGACTTCGTCGCACATGTGCATCTGCACAAGCGTTGAGCTCAGCAGAGCGTGTCTCTTGACACTTGATGTGCGTTGGCTGTGTCTGCCTGCTCCAGTGAAGAGAGAAACGGGAAATCATCTTGGTAGAGGCAACAAAGCAAAAGCGAGGCAGGATTGACATCTGCTCAACAGAGACGGATTCCCTGCGCTGACACAGTTCACAGTTACACGAGAAGCAATCTGAGCGGTCCGTCGACCGGAGACGTGTTTCCCAAGAGGTCGTTTAGCGAGTGAACAGCAGTGTGCGCGACTTTCAGGAGTGTGCCTGGAAAGTGCCAGAATCACCAGGAGCATCTGTGCAAAAGCTGCTGCCTCTGTGACCGCATTGAGGCACGTTCGCGTGTCTGCGAGTATATAGACGGCTCTTTCGCGTTCACTCCGAGGGAAACGGTCCGCTATTGCTTCTGTGCGCACAGACGCGATTCCCTTGTCTCTTGCGAACACAGGGAACTCTGTGCATCCAAATCTACAGGCTAAGGACGCGTCTGCATATGTTTTGGTGAACAATCGAGTGTGCGTGTTCTGACAGCTGCCTCTATGCAGACGTCTCCACAGAGCCACTTCTGAATGCCCCGCAGCCCAGGACTGAATGGATACACTAACAAGTGCACCGGTGTGAGCAACCACATATGCAGAAGGACGTCTTTCATCTCACAGAAGCGCGAACGTCTTGGCGTTCAAGCACATGGCAGAAACAAGGTGTGAACAGATGAGCTGCTGCTATTTTCTCCGTTCGGCATGCTTCGTTGTAGCTCTCTTGCCGGTCGCCGGCTTAGCGGCTTGCTTTGCGCGACTAGCTCTGGGGAGAGAAGGAGATAGCGCCGGAAACCTCGCCTTTTGCCTTCTTCGGCGCTGGAACCTGGTTGCTGCGCCTTCTCTTTGTCCATGTGCACACACACGATTCCTCAGCGAAAACCATGCAGAAACCTTTCCACGAGCACCCAGGGATGTGCACCCAGCACCACGTGCACGCACACGCAGCTAGAGAAAAGCACCTACCTTTTCACACACTGATGCCTAAGCAAACGCGTGGCCACACACACGCACACATCCGCAAGCGCGCCTACTCCCATCTATTGAGGGAAAGACGGACGAGCTCTTTGGTTGCTCTTCACAGGCTTGTCCCTGATCTATAGCTGAGGGCAAACACTTGTGTGCTTGTGGGAGAGCCTGTGTCTTTCCTGGAAGCGTTTGGGAGTTTTGCTCAGACGCGTGTTTCCTCAAGTTCAAGAATCAAGATCTAGGATACCTGCAGACAGGTGCCTGTTTGTGTGGAGACAGTCTGTTTGAAACTGTGTTCCTCAGCGCCCGCTCTTTCTCCCCGTCGCTCCACACGCCTGGGAGTCCCTTTCTTTCTCTCCACAAGCACGTGTGTTGACTTCGTCGCACATGTGCATCTGCACAAGCGTTGAGCTCAGCAGAGCGTGTCTCTTGACACTTGATGTGCGTTGGCTGTGTCTGCCTGCTCCAGTGAAGAGAGAAACGGGAAATCATCTTGGTAGAGGCAACAAAGCAAAAGCGAGGCAGGATTGACATCTGCTCAACAGAGACGGATTCCCTGCGCTGACACAGTTCACAGTTACACGAGAAGCAATCTGAGCGGTCCGTCGACCGGAGACGTGTTTCCCAAGAGGTCGTTTAGCGAGTGAACAGCAGTGTGCGCGACTTTCAGGAGTGTGCCTGGAAAGTGCCAGAATCACCAGGAGCATCTGTGCAAAAGCTGCTGCCTCTGTGACCGCATTGAGGCACGTTCGCGTGTCTGCGAGTATATAGACGGCTCTTTCGCGTTCACTTCCGAGGGAAACGGTCCGCTATTGCTTCTGTGCGCACAGACGCGATTCCCTTGTCTCTTGCGAACACAGGGAACTCTGTGCATCCAAATCTACAGGCTAAGGACGCGTCTGCATATGTTTTGGTGAACAATCGAGTGTGCGTGTTCTGACAGCTGCCTCTATGCAGACGTCTCCACAGAGCCACTTCTGAATGCCCCGCAGCCCAGGACTGAATGGATACACTAACAAGTGCACCGGTGTGAGCAACCACATATGCAGAAGGACGTCTTTCATCTCACAGAAGCGCGAACGTCTTGGCGTTCAAGCACATGGCAGAAACAAGGTGTGAACAGATGAGCTGCTGCTATTTTCTCCGTTCGGCATGCTTCGTTGTAGCTCTCTTGCCGGTCGCCGGCTTAGCGGCTTGCTTTGCGCGACTAGCTCTGGGGAGAGAAGGAGATAGCGCCGGAAACCTCGCCTTTTGCCTTCTTCGGCGCTGGAACCTGGTTGCTGCGCCTTCTCTTTGTCCATGTGCACACACACGATTCCTCAGCGAAAACCATGCAGAAACCTTTCCACGAGCACCCAGGGATGTGCACCCAGCACCACGTGCACGCACACGCAGCTAGAGAAAAGCACCTACCTTTTCACACACTGATGCCTAAGCAAACGCGTGGCCACACACACGCACACATCCGCAAGCGCGCCTACTCCCATCTATTGAGGGAAAGACGGACGAGCTCTTTGGTTGCTCTTCACAGGCTTGTCCCTGATCTATAGCTGAGGGCAAACACTTGTGTGCTTGTGGGAGAGCCTGTGTCTTTCCTGGAAGCGTTTGGGAGTTTTGCTCAGACGCGTGTTTCCTCAAGTTCAAGAATCAAGATCTAGGATACCTGCAGACAGGTGCCTGTTTGTGTGGAGACAGTCTGTTTGAAACTGTGTTCCTCAGCGCCCGCTCTTTCTCCCCGTCGCTCCACACGCCTGGGAGTCCCTTTCTTTCTCTCCACAAGCACGTGTGTTGACTTCGTCGCACATGTGCATCTGCACAAGCGTTGAGCTCAGCAGAGCGTGTCTCTTGACACTTGATGTGCGTTGGCTGTGTCTGCCTGCTCCAGTGAAGAGAGAAACGGGAAATCATCTTGGTAGAGGCAACAAAGCAAAAGCGAGGCAGGATTGACATCTGCTCAACAGAGACGGATTCCCTGCGCTGACACAGTTCACAGTTACACGAGAAGCAATCTGAGCGGTCCGTCGACCGGAGACGTGTTTCCCAAGAGGTCGTTTAGCGAGTGAACAGCAGTGTGCGCGACTTTCAGGAGTGTGCCTGGAAAGTGCCAGAATCACCAGGAGCATCTGTGCAAAAGCTGCTGCCTCTGTGACCGCATTGAGGCACGTTCGCGTGTCTGCGAGTATATAGACGGCTCTTTCGCGTTCACTCCGAGGGAAACGGTCCGCTATTGCTTCTGTGCGCACAGACGCGATTCCCTTGTCTCTTGCGAACACAGGGAACTCTGTGCATCCAAATCTACAGGCTAAGGACGCGTCTGCATATGTTTTGGTGAACAATCGAGTGTGCGTGTTCTGACAGCTGCCTCTATGCAGACGTCTCCACAGAGCCACTTCTGAATGCCCCGCAGCCCAGGACTGAATGGATACACTAACAAGTGCACCGGTGTGAGCAACCACATATGCAGAAGGACGTCTTTCATCTCACAGAAGCGCGAACGTCTTGGCGTTCAAGCACATGGCAGAAACAAGGTGTGAACAGATGAGCTGCTGCTATTTTCTCCGTTCGGCATGCTTCGTTGTAGCTCTCTTGCCGGTCGCCGGCTTAGCGGCTTGCTTTGCGCGACTAGCTCTGGGGAGAGAAGGAGATAGCGCCGGAAACCTCGCCTTTTGCCTTCTTCGGCGCTGGAACCTGGTTGCTGCGCCTTCTCTTTGTCCATGTGCACACACACGATTCCTCAGCGAAAACCATGCAGAAACCTTTCCACGAGCACCCAGGGATGTGCACCCAGCACCACGTGCACGCACACGCAGCTAGAGAAAAGCACCTACCTTTTCACACACTGATGCCTAAGCAAACGCGTGGCCACACACACGCACACATCCGCAAGCGCGCCTACTCCCATCTATTGAGGGAAAGACGGACGAGCTCTTTGGTTGCTCTTCACAGGCTTGTCCCTGATCTATAGCTGAGGGCAAACACTTGTGTGCTTGTGGGAGAGCCTGTGTCTTTCCTGGAAGCGTTTGGGAGTTTTGCTCAGACGCGTGTTTCCTCAAGTTCAAGAATCAAGATCTAGGATACCTGCAGACAGGTGCCTGTTTGTGTGGAGACAGTCTGTTTGAAACTGTGTTCCTCAGCGCCCGCTCTTTCTCCCCGTCGCTCCACACGCCTGGGAGTCCCTTTCTTTCTCTCCACAAGCACGTGTGTTGACTTCGTCGCACATGTGCATCTGCACAAGCGTTGAGCTCAGCAGAGCGTGTCTCTTGACACTTGATGTGCGTTGGCTGTGTCTGCCTGCTCCAGTGAAGAGAGAAACGGGAAATCATCTTGGTAGAGGCAACAAAGCAAAAGCGAGGCAGGATTGACATCTGCTCAACAGAGACGGATTCCCTGCGCTGACACAGTTCACAGTTACACGAGAAGCAATCTGAGCGGTCCGTCGACCGGAGACGTGTTTCCCAAGAGGTCGTTTAGCGAGTGAACAGCAGTGTGCGCGACTTTCAGGAGTGTGCCTGGAAAGTGCCAGAATCACCAGGAGCATCTGTGCAAAAGCTGCTGCCTCTGTGACCGCATTGAGGCACGTTCGCGTGTCTGCGAGTATATAGACGGCTCTTTCGCGTTCACTTCCGAGGGAAACGGTCCGCTATTGCTTCTGTGCGCACAGACGCGATTCCCTTGTCTCTTGCGAACACAGGGAACTCTGTGCATCCAAATCTACAGGCTAAGGACGCGTCTGCATATGTTTTGGTGAACAATCGAGTGTGCGTGTTCTGACAGCTGCCTCTATGCAGACGTCTCCACAGAGCCACTTCTGAATGCCCCGCAGCCCAGGACTGAATGGATACACTAACAAGTGCACCGGTGTGAGCAACCACATATGCAGAAGGACGTCTTTCATCTCACAGAAGCGCGAACGTCTTGGCGTTCAAGCACATGGCAGAAACAAGGTGTGAACAGATGAGCTGCTGCTATTTTCTCCGTTCGGCATGCTTCGTTGTAGCTCTCTTGCCGGTCGCCGGCTTAGCGGCTTGCTTTGCGCGACTAGCTCTGGGGAGAGAAGGAGATAGCGCCGGAAACCTCGCCTTTTGCCTTCTTCGGCGCTGGAACCTGGTTGCTGCGCCTTCTCTTTGTCCATGTGCACACACACGATTCCTCAGCGAAAACCATGCAGAAACCTTTCCACGAGCACCCAGGGATGTGCACCCAGCACCACGTGCACGCACACGCAGCTAGAGAAAAGCACCTACCTTTTCACACACTGAAGCCTAAGCAAACGCGTGGCCACACACACGCACACATCCGCAAGCGCGCCTACTCCCATCTATTGAGGGAAAGACGGACGAGCTCTTTGGTTGCTCTTCACAGGCTTGTCCCTGATCTATAGCTGAGGGCAAACACTTGTGTGCTTGTGGGAGAGCCTGTGTCTTTCCTGGAAGCGTTTGGGAGTTTTGCTCAGACGCGTGTTTCCTCAAGTTCAAGAATCAAGATCTAGGATACCTGCAGACAGGTGCCTGTTTGTGTGGAGACAGTCTGTTTGAAACTGTGTTCCTCAGCGCCCGCTCTTTCTCCCCGTCGCTCCACACGCCTGGGAGTCCCTTTCTTTCTCTCCACAAGCACGTGTGTTGACTTCGTCGCACATGTGCATCTGCACAAGCGTTGAGCTCAGCAGAGCGTGTCTCTTGACACTTGATGTGCGTTGGCTGTGTCTGCCTGCTCCAGTGAAGAGAGAAACGGGAAATCATCTTGGTAGAGGCAACAAAGCAAAAGCGAGGCAGGATTGACATCTGCTCAACAGAGACGGATTCCCTGCGCTGACACAGTTCACAGTTACACGAGAAGCAATCTGAGCGGTCCGTCGACCGGAGACGTGTTTCCCAAGAGGTCGTTTAGCGAGTGAACAGCAGTGTGCGCGACTTTCAGGAGTGTGCCTGGAAAGTGCCAGAATCACCAGGAGCATCTGTGCAAAAGCTGCTGCCTCTGTGACCGCATTGAGGCACGTTCGCGTGTCTGCGAGTATATAGACGGCTCTTTCGCGTTCACTCCGAGGGAAACGGTCCGCTATTGCTTCTGTGCGCACAGACGCGATTCCCTTGTCTCTTGCGAACACAGGGAACTCTGTGCATCCAAATCTACAGGCTAAGGACGCGTCTGCATATGTTTTGGTGAACAATCGAGTGTGCGTGTTCTGACAGCTGCCTCTATGCAGACGTCTCCACAGAGCCACTTCTGAATGCCCCGCAGCCCAGGACTGAATGGATACACTAACAAGTGCACCGGTGTGAGCAACCACATATGCAGAAGGACGTCTTTCATCTCACAGAAGCGCGAACGTCTTGGCGTTCAAGCACATGGCAGAAACAAGGTGTGAACAGATGAGCTGCTGCTATTTTCTCCGTTCGGCATGCTTCGTTGTAGCTCTCTTGCCGGTCGCCGGCTTAGCGGCTTGCTTTGCGCGACTAGCTCTGGGGAGAGAAGGAGATAGCGCCGGAAACCTCGCCTTTTGCCTTCTTCGGCGCTGGAACCTGGTTGCTGCGCCTTCTCTTTGTCCATGTGCACACACACGATTCCTCAGCGAAAACCATGCAGAAACCTTTCCACGAGCACCCAGGGATGTGCACCCAGCACCACGTGCACGCACACGCAGCTAGAGAAAAGCACCTACCTTTTCACACACTGAAGCCTAAGCAAACGCGTGGCCACACACACGCACACATCCGCAAGCGCGCCTACTCCCATCTATTGAGGGAAAGACGGACGAGCTCTTTGGTTGCTCTTCACAGGCTTGTCCCTGATCTATAGCTGAGGGCAAACACTTGTGTGCTTGTGGGAGAGCCTGTGTCTTTCCTGGAAGCGTTTGGGAGTTTTGCTCAGACGCGTGTTTCCTCAAGTTCAAGAATCAAGATCTAGGATACCTGCAGACAGGTGCCTGTTTGTGTGGAGACAGTCTGTTTGAAACTGTGTTCCTCAGCGCCCGCTCTTTCTCCCCGTCGCTCCACACGCCTGGGAGTCCCTTTCTTTCTCTCCACAAGCACGTGTGTTGACTTCGTCGCACATGTGCATCTGCACAAGCGTTGAGCTCAGCAGAGCGTGTCTCTTGACACTTGATGTGCGTTGGCTGTGTCTGCCTGCTCCAGTGAAGAGAGAAACGGGAAATCATCTTGGTAGAGGCAACAAAGCAAAAGCGAGGCAGGATTGACATCTGCTCAACAGAGACGGATTCCCTGCGCTGACACAGTTCACAGTTACACGAGAAGCAATCTGAGCGGTCCGTCGACCGGAGACGTGTTTCCCAAGAGGTCGTTTAGCGAGTGAACAGCAGTGTGCGCGACTTTCAGGAGTGTGCCTGGAAAGTGCCAGAATCACCAGGAGCATCTGTGCAAAAGCTGCTGCCTCTGTGACCGCATTGAGGCACGTTCGCGTGTCTGCGAGTATATAGACGGCTCTTTCGCGTTCACTCCGAGGGAAACGGTCCGCTATTGCTTCTGTGCGCACAGACGCGATTCCCTTGTCTCTTGCGAACACAGGGAACTCTGTGCATCCAAATCTACAGGCTAAGGACGCGTCTGCATATGTTTTGGTGAACAATCGAGTGTGCGTGTTCTGACAGCTGCCTCTATGCAGACGTCTCCACAGAGCCACTTCTGAATGCCCCGCAGCCCAGGACTGAATGGATACACTAACAAGTGCACCGGTGTGAGCAACCACATATGCAGAAGGACGTCTTTCATCTCACAGAAGCGCGAACGTCTTGGCGTTCAAGCACATGGCAGAAACAAGGTGTGAACAGATGAGCTGCTGCTATTTTCTCCGTTCGGCATGCTTCGTTGTAGCTCTCTTGCCGGTCGCCGGCTTAGCGGCTTGCTTTGCGCGACTAGCTCTGGGGAGAGAAGGAGATAGCGCCGGAAACCTCGCCTTTTGCCTTCTTCGGCGCTGGAACCTGGTTGCTGCGCCTTCTCTTTGTCCATGTGCACACACACGATTCCTCAGCGAAAACCATGCAGAAACCTTTCCACGAGCACCCAGGGATGTGCACCCAGCACCACGTGCACGCACTACGCAGCTAGAGAAAAGCACCTACCTTTTCACACACTGATGCCTAAGCAAACGCGTGGCCACACACACGCACACATCCGCAAGCGCGCCTACTCCCATCTATTGAGGGAAAGACGGACGAGCTCTTTGGTTGCTCTTCACAGGCTTGTCCCTGATCTATAGCTGAGGGCAAACACTTGTGTGCTTGTGGGAGAGCCTGTGTCTTTCCTGGAAGCGTTTGGGAGTTTTGCTCAGACGCGTGTTTCCTCAAGTTCAAGAATCAAGATCTAGGATACCTGCAGACAGGTGCCTGTTTGTGTGGAGACAGTCTGTTTGAAACTGTGTTCCTCAGCGCCCGCTCTTTCTCCCCGTCGCTCCACACGCCTGGGAGTCCCTTTCTTTCTCTCCACAAGCACGTGTGTTGACTTCGTCGCACATGTGCATCTGCACAAGCGTTGAGCTCAGCAGAGCGTGTCTCTTGACACTTGATGTGCGTTGGCTGTGTCTGCCTGCTCCAGTGAAGAGAGAAACGGGAAATCATCTTGGTAGAGGCAACAAAGCAAAAGCGAGGCAGGATTGACATCTGCTCAACAGAGACGGATTCCCTGCGCTGACACAGTTCACAGTTACACGAGAAGCAATCTGAGCGGTCCGTCGACCGGTAGACGTGTTTCCCAAGAGGTCGTTTAGCGAGTGAACAGCAGTGTGCGCGACTTTCAGGAGTGTGCCTGGAAAGTGCCAGAATCACCAGGAGCATCTGTGCAAAAGCTGCTGCCTCTGTGACCGCATTGAGGCACGTTCGCGTGTCTGCGAGTATATAGACGGCTCTTTCGCGTTCACTCCGAGGGAAACGGTCCGCTATTGCTTCTGTGCGCACAGACGCGATTCCCTTGTCTCTTGCGAACACAGGGAACTCTGTGCATCCAAATCTACAGGCTAAGGACGCGTCTGCATATGTTTTGGTGAACAATCGAGTGTGCGTGTTCTGACAGCTGCCTCTATGCAGACGTCTCCACAGAGCCACTTCTGAATGCCCCGCAGCCCAGGACTGAATGGATACACTAACAAGTGCACCGGTGTGAGCAACCACATATGCAGAAGGACGTCTTTCATCTCACAGAAGCGCGAACGTCTTGGCGTTCAAGCACATGGCAGAAACAAGGTGTGAACAGATGAGCTGCTGCTATTTTCTCCGTTCGGCATGCTTCGTTGTAGCTCTCTTGCCGGTCGCCGGCTTAGCGGCTTGCTTTGCGCGACTAGCTCTGGGGAGAGAAGGAGATAGCGCCGGAAACCTCGCCTTTTGCCTTCTTCGGCGCTGGAACCTGGTTGCTGCGCCTTCTCTTTGTCCATGTGCACACACACGATTCCTCAGCGAAAACCATGCAGAAACCTTTCCACGAGCACCCAGGGATGTGCACCCAGCACCACGTGCACGCACACGCAGCTAGAGAAAAGCACCTACCTTTTCACACACTGATGCCTAAGCAAACGCGTGGCCACACACACGCACACATCCGCAAGCGCGCCTACTCCCATCTATTGAGGGAAAGACGGACGAGCTCTTTGGTTGCTCTTCACAGGCTTGTCCCTGATCTATAGCTGAGGGCAAACACTTGTGTGCTTGTGGGAGAGCCTGTGTCTTTCCTGAAGCGTTTGGGAGTTTTGCTCAGACGCGTGTTTCCTCAAGTTCAAGAATCAAGATGTAGGATACCTGCAGACAGGTGCCTGTTTGTGTGGAGACAGTCTGTTTGAAACTGTGTTCCTCAGCGCCCGCTCTTTCTCCCCGTCGCTCCACACGCCTGGGAGTCCCTTTCTTTCTCTCCACAAGCACGTGTGTTGACTTCGTCGCACATGTGCATCTGCACAAGCGTTGAGCTCAGCAGAGCGTGTCTCTTGACACTTGATGTGCGTTGGCTGTGTCTGCCTGCTCCAGTGACAGAGAGAAACGGGAAATCATCTTGGTAGAGGCAACAAAGCAAAAGCGAGGCAGGATTGACATCTGCTCAACAGAGACGGATTCCCTGCGCTGACACAGTTCACAGTTACACGAGAAGCAATCTGAGCGGTCCGTCGACCGGAGACGTGTTTCCCAAGAGGTCGTTTAGCGAGTGAACAGCAGTGTGCGCGACTTTCAGGAGTGTGCCTGGAAAGTGCCAGAATCACCAGGAGCATCTGTGCAAAAGCTGCTGCCTCTGTGACCGCATTGAGGCACGTTCGCGTGTCTGCGAGTATATAGACGGCTCTTTCGCGTTCACTCCGAGGGAAACGGTCCGCTATTGCTTCTGTGCGCACAGACGCGATTCCCTTGTCTCTTGCGAACACAGGGAACTCTGTGCATCCAAATCTACAGGCTAAGGACGCGTCTGCATATGTTTTGGTGAACAATCGAGTGTGCGTGTTCTGACAGCTGCCTCTATGCAGACGTCTCCACAGAGCCACTTCTGAATGCCCCGCAGCCCAGGACTGAATGGATACACTAACAAGTGCACCGGTGTGAGCAACCACATATGCAGAAGGACGTCTTTCATCTCACAGAAGCGCGAACGTCTTGGCGTTCAAGCACATGGCAGAAAACAAGGTGTGAACAGATGAGCTGCTGCTATTTTCTCCGTTCGGCATGCTTCGTTGTAGCTCTCTTGCCGGTCGCCGGCTTAGCGGCTTGCTTTGCGCGACTAGCTCTGGGGAGAGAAGGAGATAGCGCCGGAAACCTCGCCTTTTGCCTTCTTCGGCGCTGGAACCTGGTTGCTGCGCCTTCTCTTTGTCCATGTGCAACACACACGATTCCTCAGCGAAAACCATGCAGAAACCTTTCCACGAGCACCCAGGATGTGCACCCAGCACCACGTGCACGCACACGCAGCTAGAGAAAAGCACCTACCTTTTCACACACTGATGCCTAAGCAAACGCGTGGCCACACACACGCACACATCCGCAAGCGCGCCTACTCCCATCTATTGAGGGAAAGACGGACGAGCTCTTTGGTTGCTCTTCACAGGCTTGTCCCTGATCTATAGCTGAGGGCAAACACTTGTGTGCTTGTGGGAGAGCCTGTGTCTTTCCTGGAAGCGTTTGGGAGTTTTGCTCAGACGCGTGTTTCCTCAAGTTCAAGAATCAAGATCTAGGATACCTGCAGACAGGTGCCTGTTTGTGTGGAGACAGTCTGTTTGAAACTGTGTTCCTCAGCGCCCGCTCTTTCTCCCCGTCGCTCCACACGCCTGGGAGTCCCTTTCTTTCTCTCCACAAGCACGTGTGTTGACTTCGTCGCACATGTGCATCTGCACAAGCGTTGAGCTCAGCAGAGCGTGTCTCTTGACACTTGATGTGCGTTGGCTGTGTCTGCGTGCTCCAGTGAAGAGAGAAACGGGAAATCATCTTGGTAGAGGCAACAAAGCAAAAGCGAGGCAGGATTGACATCTGCTCAACAGAGACGGATTCCCTGCGCTGACACAGTTCACAGTTACACGAGAAGCAATCTGAGCGGTCCGTCGACCGGAGACGTGTTTCCCAAGAGGTCGTTTAGCGAGTGAACAGCAGTGTGCGCGACTTTCAGGAGTGTGCCTGGAAAGTGCCAGAATCACCAGGAGCATCTGTGCAAAAGCTGCTGCCTCTGTGACCGCATTGAGGCACGTTCGCGTGTCTGCGAGTATATAGACGGCTCTTTCGCGTTCACCTCCGAGGGAAACGGTCCGCTATTGCTTCTGTGCGCACAGACGCGATTCCCTTGTCTCTTGCGAACACAGGGAACTCTGTGCATCCAAATCTACAGGCTAAGGACGCGTCTGCATATGTTTTGGTGAACAATCGAGTGTGCGTGTTCTGACAGCTGCCTCTATGCAGACGTCTCCACAGAGCCACTTCTGAATGCCCCGCAGCCCAGGACTGAATGGATACACTAACAAGTGCACCGGTGTGAGCAACCACATATGCAGAAGGACGTCTTTCATCTCACAGAAGCGCGAACGTCTTGGCGTTCAAGCACATGGCAGAAACAAGGTGTGAACAGATGAGCTGCTGCTATTTTCTCCGTTCGGCATGCTTCGTTGTAGCTCTCTTGCCGGTCGCCGGCTTAGCGGCTTGCTTTGCGCGACTAGCTCTGGGGAGAGAAGGAGATAGCGCCGGAAACCTCGCCTTTTGCCTTCTTCGGCGCTGGAACCTGGTTGCTGCGCCTTCTCTTTGTCCATGTGCACACACACGATTCCTCAGCGAAAACCATGCAGAAACCTTTCCACGAGCACCCAGGGATGTGCACCCAGCACCACGTGCACGCACACGCAGCTAGAGAAAAGCACCTACCTTTTCACACACTGATGCCTAAGCAAACGCGTGGCCACACACACGCACACATCCGCAAGCGCGCCTACTCCCATCTATTGAGGGAAAGACGGACGAGCTCTTTGGTTGCTCTTCACAGGCTTGTCCCTGATCTATAGCTGAGGGCAAACACTTGTGTGCTTGTGGGAGAGCCTGTGTCTTTCCTGGAAGCGTTTGGGAGTTTTGCTCAGACGCGTGTTTCCTCAAGTTCAAGAATCAAGATCTAGGATACCTGCAGACAGGTGCCTGTTTGTGTGGAGACAGTCTGTTTGAAACTGTGTTCCTCAGCGCCCGCTCTTTCTCCCCGTCGCTCCACACGCCTGGGAGTCCCTTTCTTTCTTTCCACAAGCACGTGTGTTGACTTCGTCGCACATGTGCATCTGCACAAGCGTTGAGCTCAGCAGAGCGTGTCTCTTGACACTTGATGTGCGTTGGCTGTGTCTGCCTGCTCCAGTGAAGAGAGAAACGGGAAATCATCTTGGTAGAGGCAACAAAGCAAAGGCGAGGCAGGATTGACATCTGCTCAACAGAGACGGATTCCCTGCGCTGACACAGTTCACAGTTACACGAGAAGCAATCTGAGCGGTCCCGTCGACCGGAGACGTGTTTCCCAAGAGGTCGTTTAGCGAGTGAACAGCAGTGTGCGCGACTTTCAGGAGTGTGCCTGGAAAGTGCCAGAATCACCAGGAGCATCTGTGCAAAAGCTGCTGCCTCTGTGACCGCATTGAGGCACGTTCGCGTGTCTGCGAGTATATAGACGGCTCTTTCGCGTTCACTCCGAGGGAAACGGTCCGCTATTGCTTCTGTGCGCACAGACGCGATTCCCTTGTCTCTTGCGAACACAGGGAACTCTGTGCATCCAAATCTACAGGCTAAGGACGCGTCTGCATATGTTTTGGTGAACAATCGAGTGTGCGTGTTCTGACAGCTGCCTCTATGCAGACGTCTCCACAGAGCCACTTCTGAATGCCCCGCAGCCCAGGACTGAATGGATACACTAACAAGTGCACCGGTGTGAGCAACCACATATGCAGAAGGACGTCTTTCATCTCACAGAAGCGCGAACGTCTTGGCGTTCAAGCACATGGCAGAAACAAGGTGTGAACAGATGAGCTGCTGCTATTTTCTCCGTTCGGCATGCTTCGTTGTAGCTCTCTTGCCGGTCGCCGGCTTAGCGGCTTGCTTTGCGCGACTAGCTCTGGGGAGAGAAAGAGATAGCGCCGGAAACCTCGCCTTTTGCCTTCTTCGGCGCTGGAACCTGGTTGCTGCGCCTTCTCTTTGTCCATGTGCACACACACGATTCCTCAGCGAAAACCATGCAGAAACCTTTCCACGAGCACCCAGGGATGTGCACCCAGCACCACGTGCACGCACACGCAGCTAGAGAAAAGCACCTACCTTTTCACACACTGATGCCTAAGCAAACGCGTGGCCACACACACGCACACATCCGCAAGCGCGCCTACTCCCATCTATTGAGGGAAAGACGGACGAGCTCTTTGGTTGCTCTTCACAGGCTTGTCCCTGATCTATAGCTGAGGGCAAACACTTGTGTGCTTGTGGGAGAGCCTGTGTCTTTCCTGGAAGCGTTTGGGAGTTTTGCTCAGACGCGTGTTTCCTCAAGTTCAAGAATCAAGATGTAGGATACCTGCAGACAGGTGCCTGTTTGTGTGGAGACAGTCTGTTTGAAACTGTGTTCCTCAGCGCCCGCTCTTTCTCCCCGTCGCTCCACACGCCTGGGAGTCCTTTCTTTCTCTCCACAAGCACGTGTGTTGACTTCGTCGCACATGTGCATCTGCACAAGCGTTGAGCTCAGCAGAGCGTGTCTCTTGACACTTGATGTGCGTTGGCTGTGTCTGCCTGCTCCAGTGAAGAGAGAAACGGGAAATCATCTTGGTAGAGGCAACAAAGCAAAAGCGAGGCAGGATTGACATCTGCTCAACAGAGACGGATTCCCTGCGCTGACACAGTTCACAGTTACACGAGAAGCAATCTGAGCGGTCCGTCGACCGGAGACGTGTTTCCCAAGAGGTCGTTTAGCGAGTGAACAGCAGTGTGCGCGACTTTCAGGAGTGTGCCTGGAAAGTGCCAGAATCACCAGGAGCATCTGTGCAAAAGCTGCTGCCTCTGTGACCGCATTGAGGCACGTTCGCGTGTCTGCGAGTATATAGACGGCTCTTTCGCGTTCACTCCGAGGGAAACGGTCCGCTATTGCTTCTGTGCGCACAGACGCGATTCCCTTGTCTCTTGCGAACACAGGGAACTCTGTGCATCCAAATCTACAGGCTAAGGACGCGTCTGCATATGTTTTGGTGAACAATCGAGTGTGCGTGTTCTGACAGCTGCCTCTATGCAGACGTCTCCACAGAGCCACTTCTGAATGCCCCGCAGCCCAGGACTGAATGGATACACTAACAAGTGCACCGGTGTGAGCAACCACATATGCAGAAGGACGTCTTTCATCTCACAGAAGCGCGAACGTCTTGGCGTTCAAGCACATGGCAGAAACAAGGTGTGAACAGATGAGCTGCTGCTATTTTCTCCGTTCGGCATGCTTCGTTGTAGCTCTCTTGCCGGTCGCCGGCTTAGCGGCTTGCTTTGCGCGACTAGCTCTGGGGAGAGAAGGAGATAGCGCCGGAAACCTCGCCTTTTGCCTTCTTCGGCGCTGGAACCTGGTTGCTGCGCCTTCTCTTTGTCCATGTGCACACACACGATTCCTCAGCGAAAACCATGCAGAAACCTTTCCACGAGCACCCAGGGATGTGCACCCAGCACCACGTGCACGCACACGCAGCTAGAGAAAAGCACCTACCTTTTCACACTCTGATGCCTAAGCAAACGCGTGGCCACACACACGCACACATCCGCAAGCGCGCCTACTCCCATCTATTGAGGGAAAGACGGACGAGCTCTTTGGTTGCTCTTCACAGGCTTGTCCCTGATCTATAGCTGAGGGCAAACACTTGTGTGCTTGTGGGAGAGCCTGTGTCTTTCCTGGAAGCGTTTGGGAGTTTTGCTCAGACGCGTGTTTCCTCAAGTTCAAGAATCAAGATCTAGGATACCTGCAGACAGGTGCCTGTTTGTGTGGAGACAGTCTGTTTGAAACTGTGTTCCTCAGCGCCCGCTCTTTCTCCCCGTCGCTCCACACGCCTGGGAGTCCCTTTCTTTCTTTCCACAAGCACGTGTGTTGACTTCGTCGCACATGTGCATCTGCACAAGCGTTGAGCTCAGCAGAGCGTGTCTCTTGACACTTGATGTGCGTTGGCTGTGTCTGCCTGCTCCAGTGAAGAGAGAAACGGGAAATCATCTTGGTAGAGGCAACAAAGCAAAGGCGAGGCAGGATTGACATCTGCTCAACAGAGACGGATTCCCTGCGCTGACACAGTTCACAGTTACACGAGAAGCAATCTGAGCGGTCCGTCGACCGGAGACGTGTTTCCCAAGAGGTCGTTTAGCGAGTGAACAGCAGTGTGCGCGACTTTCAGGAGTGTGCCTGGAAAGTGCCAGAATCACCAGGAGCATCTGTGCAAAAGCTGCTGCCTCTGTGACCGCATTGAGGCACGTTCGCGTGTCTGCGAGTATATAGACGGCTCTTTCGCGTTCACTCCGAGGGAAACGGTCCGCTATTGCTTCTGTGCGCACAGACGCGATTCCCTTGTCTCTTGCGAACACAGGGAACTCTGTGCATCCAAATCTACAGGCTAAGGACGCGTCTGCATATGTTTTGGTGAACAATCGAGTGTGCGTGTTCTGACAGCTGCCTCTATGCAGACGTCTCCACAGAGCCACTTCTGAATGCCCCGCAGCCCAGGACTGAATGGATACACTAACAAGTGCACCGGTGTGAGCAACCACATATGCAGAAGGACGTCTTTCATCTCACAGAAGCGCGAACGTCTTGGCGTTCAAGCACATGGCAGAAACAAGGTGTGAACAGATGAGCTGCTGCTATTTTCTCCGTTCGGCATGCTTCGTTGTAGCTCTCTTGCCGGTCGCCGGCTTAGCGGCTTGCTTTGCGCGACTAGCTCTGGGGAGAGAAGGAGATAGCGCCGGAAACCTCGCCTTTTGCCTTCTTCGGCGCTGGAACCTGGTTGCTGCGCCTTCTCTTTGTCCATGTGCACACACACGATTCCTCAGCGAAAACCATGCAGAAACCTTTCCACGAGCACCCAGGGATGTGCACCCAGCACCACGTGCACGCACACGCAGCTAGAGAAAAGCACCTACCTTTTCACACACTGATGCCTAAGCAAACGCGTGGCCACACACACGCACACATCCGCAAGCGCGCCTACTCCCATCTATTGAGGGAAAGACGGACGAGCTCTTTGGTTGCTCTTCACAGGCTTGTCCCTGATCTATAGCTGAGGGCAAACACTTGTGTGCTTGTGGGAGAGCCTGTGTCTTTCCTGGAAGCGTTTGGGAGTTTTGCTCAGACGCGTGTTTCCTCAAGTTCAAGAATCAAGATCTAGGATACCTGCAGACAGGTGCCTGTTTGTGTGGAGACAGTCTGTTTGAAACTGTGTTCCTCAGCGCCCGCTCTTTCTCCCCGTCGCTCCACACGCCTGGGAGTCCCTTTCTTTCTTTCCACAAGCACGTGTGTTGACTTCGTCGCACATGTGCATCTGCACAAGCGTTGAGCTCAGCAGAGCGTGTCTCTTGACACTTGATGTGCGTTGGCTGTGTCTGCCTGCTCCAGTGAAGAGAGAAACGGGAAATCATCTTGGTAGAGGCAACAAAGCAAAGGCGAGGCAGGATTGACATCTGCTCAACAGAGACGGATTCCCTGCGCTGACACAGTTCACAGTTACACGAGAAGCAATCTGAGCGGTCCGTCGACCGGAGACGTGTTTCCCAAGAGGTCGTTTAGCGAGTGAACAGCAGTGTGCGCGACTTTCAGGAGTGTGCCTGGAAAGTGCCAGAATCACCAGGAGCATCTGTGCAAAAGCTGCTGCCTCTGTGACCGCATTGAGGCACGTTCGCGTGTCTGCGAGTATATAGACGGCTCTTTCGCGTTCACTCCGAGGGAAACGGTCCGCTATTGCTTCTGTGCGCACAGACGCGATTCCCTTGTCTCTTGCGAACACAGGGAACTCTGTGCATCCAAATCTACAGGCTAAGGACGCGTCTGCATATGTTTTGGTGAACAATCGAGTGTGCGTGTTCTGACAGCTGCCTCTATGCAGACGTCTCCACAGAGCCACTTCTGAATGCCCCGCAGCCCAGGACTGAATGGATACACTAACAAGTGCACCGGTGTGAGCAACCACATATGCAGAAGGACGTCTTTCATCTCACAGAAGCGCGAACGTCTTGGCGTTCAAGCACATGGCAGAAACAAGGTGTGAACAGATGAGCTGCTGCTATTTTCTCCGTTCGGCATGCTTCGTTGTAGCTCTCTTGCCGGTCGCCGGCTTAGCGGCTTGCTTTGCGCGACTAGCTCTGGGGAGAGAAGGAGATAGCGCCGGAAACCTCGCCTTTTGCCTTCTTCGGCGCTGGAACCTGGTTGCTGCGCCTTCTCTTTGTCCATGTGCACACACACGATTCCTCAGCGAAAACCATGCAGAAACCTTTCCACGAGCACCCAGGGATGTGCACCCAGCACCACGTGCACGCACACGCAGCTAGAGAAAAGCACCTACCTTTTCACACACTGATGCCTAAGCAAACGCGTGGCCACACACACGCACACATCCGCAAGCGCGCCTACTCCCATCTATTGAGGGAAAGACGGACGAGCTCTTTGGTTGCTCTTCACAGGCTTGTCCCTGATCTATAGCTGAGGGCAAACACTTGTGTGCTTGTGGGAGAGCCTGTGTCTTTCCTGGAAGCGTTTGGGAGTTTTGCTCAGACGCGTGTTTCCTCAAGTTCAAGAATCAAGATCTAGGATACCTGCAGACAGGTGCCTGTTTGTGTGGAGACAGTCTGTTTGAAACTGTGTTCCTCAGCGCCCGCTCTTTCTCCCCGTCGCTCCACACGCCTGGGAGTCCCTTTCTTTCTCTCCACAAGCACGTGTGTTGACTTCGTCGCACATGTGCATCTGCACAAGCGTTGAGCTCAGCAGAGAGCGTGTCTCTTGACACTTGATGTGCGTTGGCTGTGTCTGCCTGCTCCAGTGAAGAGAGAAACGGGAAATCATCTTGGTAGAGGCAACAAAGCAAAAGCGAGGCAGGATTGACATCTGCTCAACAGAGACGGATTCCCTGCGCTGACACAGTTCACAGTTACACGAGAAGCAATCTGAGCGGTCCGTCGACCGGAGACGTGTTTCCCAAGAGGTCGTTTAGCGAGTGAACAGCAGTGTGCGCGACTTTCAGGAGTGTGCCTGGAAAGTGCCAGAATCACCAGGAGCATCTGTGCAAAAGCTGCTGCCTCTGTGACCGCATTGAGGCACGTTCGCGTGTCTGCGAGTATATAGACGGCTCTT